>NW_017276214.1:693886-768283 GCF_001594065.2 Cyphomyrmex costatus
AGAGAGAGAGAGAGAGAGAGAGAGAGAGAGAGAGAGAGAGAGAAGAGACAGCGAAGCGAGATGAAGAGGAGGAGAGACATTCGAGACAGGGCAGCACGCGGGGCACGGAGAGGATAGGGTAAGGTAGCGCACCACACACGTGCTTTTGCGTCGGTAGGTGCGTGCGCTTTGTCTCAAGGCGAGCTGCTCTCCTTCGCGGCGGTTCTTCAAAAGAGGCCGGACAAAGGAACGGGTATGCGAGGTCCACGCGGGCCGGGACCAACGATGTATTTCGCAGCGCGACCACCGCACGCTTCGGAGGTTGAGAACCCACCTCCTCCTCCTCCCGCCCCACCTATGGTCGTCGCCGGACTCTTTGTTGTCTACGAGGGATCGAGCGTCGCCAAATCGCAAACTATTAGGCGCCCCGTTATCATTTTCCTCTCTCGCACGATCTCTATTTCTCTCGCGCGTTTTTCGGTAAACTGTCGAATAGATCGGCCGCATAAAAAAGCAGATTTCGTCTGATCTTCGTTCCGAGAAAAAGCGGTTTGTGAATTTCGACACGATATTTCTCTCGATTCCTCGCCGCCAATCGAGTTTGAGGTCACCGACGTCGACTCGCCCAGGCAAAATATCATTCGGATACTCACAGGGAGTGGAGAGATATTGCCGATATTACCGTTTACGTAAATACTTCTCCATCAGGTTGTTAAATCTCACTTTGCGGAATTATACGAACAAAGAGAAACAGAGAAACAAAAAGCAGTTGTTTAATCTAAATCTCTCTCTCTCTCCAACACAAAGAATGTTCTGTTAATGTATTTTGCCCAATTCAAATCAAAAATCTTTTATAGAATGTTATCATTAATCTGCTTCACGTAATTTCGTTACCTGTACCATACGTGACCTTTCCAACAAATTTCGGTTCTCATTGCACACCGTTATTGCACGTTATTGTGCGCTCCATTTTAATTCATAACTATAGGAAAAGTATTAAAATATGAATGCAAATGATATTTCTCTGTTTCTCGATCCACAGACGATCTAATTGTTGAGACACGTGTGCTGCGAAACACGTGGCGCAACCACGAGTGCGATATGTCGCTCTAATATCGTTAGTGTCTCACTAACAATTAACGAATCGGGGTTAACGTTTTTTTCTGGCATCGTCTCTAAGTTAATGAATGACGATGTCGGCAAACACCGTTCATTAGGAACACTTAGCGATTTCGATCGAGACGACCGATTTGGAGCTAACGAGATCTTTTTTTTTTATTATTATTATACGTGAAAAAAATATGATTTTTACAAGACCAGTAAAAATATTCGGCCATTTCTGCCGAACTTATTTACAGACAAATTTTATTTGTCTGAAATAAAAAATATCGAAGGTGTAAGGTAAAAAGTACATTACAATATATCAAGCATAGTTATTACCTTACGGTAAAGTATAAACCACACACTGAGAAAAATGTTTAGTTGGAAATAGACAAGCAAGAAAGATTCTGCAGATTATATGAGAAATCTGATCTCAATTAGAATTGTAGTAGATTTAATCAGAAAATTTTCTGGTTTCTACTAAAATTCTCTCTAGTTGAGATAACCAGAATTCTTATTAATTTTATGAAAACTTCCTGTTCGTGCATTTTTAATCAAACCATTTTTCTCAGTGTATTCTCAAGATGTAAAAACAGCACGAACAAAATTTACTTTACTACGACGTATAAAAAGTATCTTACAATATTTCTATACGACAATTACTCATTTACCAGAAAAATAAAATAAATTTTACATAAGTAGGCGCGTTTGTCTCTCCGTGGGGATCTGTCATCCCATAAAATTTACTTAGAATTGTAACTTTTATTATATGTAACTTTTTTCTCCGTGTATATTGCGGTAATATCTTCGCGAAGTACCTCCCGAATAATAAATTCTTGTATAAAAAAAGGGCAACGAGAATGGATCTCTCATTTTTCGTACGCTGGCTCGCGCAAACGTCGGGAGAACAAAATGTTATGTCGAGCGTAAAGGCAAGTTAATACTGATCGCGTTACATGTCCCAATAATACCGCGGGAGCGAAAGTTTCTCTCTGAATAATTGGAACACGAGGCTCGGCTTTACAGTCGCGCTTATCGTCGGCCGCATAATATATACATGTGCGTATGTACGCGGCAGCCGTTGCCGCTGCTACGCAGCCAAACCATCGTCGTCGTCGTCGTCGGCGGCGGCGGCGGCGAGGCGCGCGAAAAAAGCCGAGGAAGGAATTATGCATGACTGTTGCACTTCTGAATCGTCTAATATCGCCGCATGGAAAGACACACGTCGCACGTTGCCAGACACGCGACGATAAAAGACGAATCGCCTCACAACGTGAGAATAAGAGCTATGACACACACGAAAAAACGTAAGCATAATCAACATTCGACGTTATTGCTTTAAGCCGTAGCCACACTAGGCAATTACGCATTTCTGATGAGCGCTTTTACTTTTTAATCGATCAATATAAACTCGAGAAGACTGTGGCATGTCTTTTTTATCGAGATATACTCCAGCTGGCGCTTTCATCGAGAAATTATTCCAAAACGCGCGGAAATTAATGATCAAATAATGTATGAGCTAGCATGATCATAATGTTTGTACACAACTCTGTAACACGCTTTACAAATTTGCTCGATGTTTACGGCAGCATAAACGGTACTTGCTGCAATATTCATCGCTAGAAGGTTGAACGAATAATTCATCACCGAGTACTTTTTCGCGCGAAGACGCGATGAAGGATTCGTCTATCTGTAGCGAATAAAAAGAACGCACAGTGCGCGAGGGGAGCGGAAGTGGGTCAGTGCCACAAAATTTTTTTTCGTCACCTTCTCTCACATCATTCTCTCTCGAATCGCCGAGGGCTGTACATCTCTCATTAGAGCGGCCAGAATGCCGCCGTCGCCGCCATCGTCGTTGTCGCTTTCCCTTTCCGCGATTTTTGCGATTGCGTAACGGTGACAAAAGCCTTAAAGGCTGGTTAACGTAGCTAACGTAGCCGCCATACAGCACGTGCCACACACGCGAGTGCCGACGACAAGCTTTCTCGTGATATTTACGGACAAAGGGTCTTTTCGGTGACCTCATCTAAATGCTTAGCAACGCATACGTTATTTCCGCGACGTTATTTACTTTCAGCAATTAAAGCCATAAATGCATTCGAAACCATAATGTTGTGAGCCATAATATAAGTACATTATGCCTTAAACGACTCGTTTTAGGTAAACGCTTAATTACGGCGCTTTTGCGCACCGACCTTCGGAAAGTGATTCGATTTCACGTCGCTGCCCGCGCGACGTATGATTTCATTAAACTAGGACGGTCAACGAGAAAAAAAGTTTGGGACAGTCGATTGGCCTCATCTCGAGATCGAGAGTGAACGGATGACTTGTGCGACAAGGACCGACCGGATTGTGAGTGGGAAGATGCGTGAGCTACGAGAGGGAAAAGGCGAGATCGGAGGAACATAGACGGATAGCCGAGAGAAAAAGTGAGAGAGACGAATAGGCAGGGAGTGTGTGTGCGTGCGCGGGAGTGTCTCACTCCTCATTACAGGCGTACGCATGCACGCGCACACAGCAGCGTGCGCGAGAATGCGCGCATGTTCGTTGCACACGCATACACACACACACGTCGAGGAATCGAGCTAAACCGAGCTAAACCGAGCCAAGCAGCGAAAGGATGAAGCCCCTTCGGCTTCGGCTAGAAAGAAGCGGTCGGCCAACGCACAGTAGACAGTCTTGAATCTTGACCTAGGACACGCATCGCCGACTACGTCACAGTTCGACGTACTATACGAAGGCTTTCTTACGCGTACTCCGCTTGGTCGACATTCGTACTCGAGTCCTAACCAGGATGGAGAAAGAAAGGTCGTCTCGAGCGAGGCCGAGGTTTTCCCTTGAGCCGAGGAAAAATGCGCTCGTGAGACGCGACACAAAAAATACGCGCGCTTTCGTCGACGCGCAACCGCGTGTTTGTGACGCACTCGCGTTTAACACGGAGATTTTTATCGGGATTAAAAATAATCGACATATATATGATGAATTAACGAATTAATTATGGTTAAATGTAATTGTATTGATTTATTCTAACGATTCGCAATAAAATTATTTACAGATTTAAGATATTTAATCAGCAGATTATCAATATATTCTAAAATATATCAATATGAGCATCAATATTATTAAATTTTGCTTATCAATTTAATTCGTGATACTAATCTAATTCTAGGATCGCGCTTCAAGAAAATTAAATTCAGCGCGCAAAAATCGGATATGTATATAAATTCACACCGAATTATTTAAAGCGCTAAAGATCCAGCGTAACCATTTTTGATGTCCGTTTCTATGCACCGATATATAGTTTAATTTTAATCTCGATTCAACCAACTCTTCACCTTTTTTCCTATAGTTCTAAGAATAGAAAAAAAGATGAAGATTAAGTTGAACGAGAATTCGAATTAATCCACGTTGATAGGAACGGCCATAATGAGGCCTTTCATTTCCTAATTGTCGTGAATTTACATTATACGTAGTTGAAAGATACCTCTCGTTTAATAGTATTATTTATTCTAACAAATTGAGAAAAGGGAAACGCATCATTGCAGGCGAATGTAATCGGTGCGTAAGAAAGTGATAACTTTATCGAAAGAGATAATTTTTCTCCGAGCTTATTGAGCGCAGCTGTTGGCGCGTTAAACGGAGAGCCTCGGAGGAACGAGGCTCTACTACAGAGAGGCTCTCGATGCTTTCCTCGTCCGGACGGAAGTGCCACGTCGAGCGCATTGTTGCGAGCAGAGTACACGGGATGCGGATTGGCCAAATGGAGCGAGAGAGACTCGACCGCCCGCGCGTCCGTGCATAATACACACTCACGCCTTCATCGCGGAGCCGTGTGTTGTATACATGCGCTTGCATACACGAGAGAGAAAGAAAGAGAGACAGAAGTGGGTGGGTTATGCGAACCACTTCCTCTTGGTGTACGCTCGGTCTTCGGAATAATCGGATACTCGTGCGTGCCGCGTCGCGCAGAGAGGACGTGCACCGTTGTGAAAAAGAAAAGAGTTCCCTTTACGCTCAAATGACACTTTTTTTTCACACACGAACTGTGTCGAAACCCGTTCCCGCGCGCACGCGGTGCACGGACGGCAGCTCCGAACTTTGTTGCAGTTTTTGCACCGCGTTCGCAATTTTACGCGAGCCATAAGTTGCGACAGATTGTAAGAAATCGTCGCCTTAGCACTGCGTTCGTAACACGGTGGTCATCACTAGTAACTAGTGTTTAAAGAAGTGTGAGATGGAAACATGTTTACCTCTTTCTCTCTATATTGAAAGTACAATGTTATTATATATAAACAGAAATTAATGCCTCTCCGAATTATATTCTAATTGCATCCAATCTCATATTATCATCCAGTTTTTCGTCTACTGATTAACTTGTGGTTAGGCTTAACGTGATAATAATTACAGTTTTTTAAAATTGTATTTTTCTGTCTGTGGTTAATCACTAACTTGATAGTTTTGTATAATTTTTAAAATTATCACTACAAAACTGTTAGTTTAGTGATTAACTATAGCTGGACAAAAGACAATTTTTACATTATCAAGTTGAATGAGGTTAAATGAAAAATTACGTGATACTTGTATTGAAATTCGCGTGCTGATAGCTCAGAATTACTTTGTTACGCGTATTTTTGAATCGTAAAATCGTACCGGGCCCCTGTAGAACTCCGCAGAGACGATATGCAACGCCGCGGGTGCACCGTCCTGGATGCAAGCTATATGTCCTGCGTGATAAAGGGAGGAAAAGGAAACGCAGAGACCCGGACTGCGAGGTCTGACAAAGGAGAGGAGCCCGGCAGGAGCTCCTTAGGAGGAGGCAGGCAGGACGAGGCGGCGGCAGAGGGCAGAAAAGCGAAGAAGGTTCTTAGGCAAAGTCTCTTGCGGCAACCGGCCGGTCGTGTGTTCGTCGCTCTCTCGGATATTCGATATTCCTCGTGTATCCTCGAATACTGTCCCGCGTCGCTTGGCAGCGCCCAACAAACAAAGACATCGTCCTCCGCTTCCGATGAGGCCACTCGCATACATCTCGTGGGCCGAAATTCTATCCTATCCTGCCTCCCGCAGAATACCGTATCGGCCACGGTAGAAATTGATCGACGACACCGGCGAACAGGGTTTACATATCGCGGCGAGACCGATTCACAAACTTTCCGGCCATTAATTAGCGTTAACAGCCCGCTATTCACCACAGGTTGAATTAGGAGAAGCGAGACCGGTCTTTCATTATCATCTCGTAGGGAATGCAAATTCGTCTTTGCGGTGTCAAGAACACGGAAACTGTCCCGGACCGAGGTTCTTCGTGCCTTGAAAAGCGCGCGGGTTAAGAGATTCGCGGTTATTAAAGGTAGAACTCTCCCGTTTCCAAATTGCTGGAGCATGATAAATGTGCGCTGGTAGTCGTCTGACATGCGATTTAATCCATATTAGCGAATGTTATTCGAAATGGGAATGTAATAAAAGTCGCGTGCAGCATAATTCAATTTAAAGTCTGAAAGAATTTTCTGTTGTACACAAAAAAAAAAATAAATAAGATTCCAGAAGATGCATATTTTATGTATATGGCCGATAGTTTAAGATTACGTTTACATGAAGTATTTACGTATTATTTACATTAACATGATTTTTTTCATATAGACAATAGTTCTGTTTTTTATTAGACTGCGCTAGAACTTTCTAACTCGCTTCCGCCAAATATCGAACATATATTATCTATTTCACTTCAAGTTTCAAAAGAATACATTAATTCAGTTACAAAAAAACAGACCTTGTATAAAAATAAAATATGTAAATCATTACAAATTGGACGAAGCAATATAGAAAGAATTAAGCTTTATGATTTTTTTAATATACTTGAGTTTAATAATGACAAATGAAAATGTATGAGCGAGATAGAAGTTTTAGTGCAATCCAGTGTAAACATAAGGAACATAGGCATCAATGATCCATAACACGTAAAGCATAGTTTACATTATATACATATAGATTACTATATTTTGCGTGTAAACACGCAACCCTGCATGTGACTAACCCGCGTACACACCTACCGAAATCTATACCGAATGTCTCACGTGACGCATTCGCGCGTCGATCAAATCCTCAACGACGGCAATTACATTATACGGATTGCATAATCAACGGCAATAAAATTTCTTTATCGCTCGTTCCGCATAAATTTCGATAATCGTTTTATTATTGTTAAATCAGTACGACGCACTTAACGTAACTGTCATTAATATACCGTATCAAAGGTATCCAGTTTTAACAAGCATGTTACGATTTATGATATAACAATTCTATCGTGTGTCAGTCAGTATTCTAAAATACTCGATAAAATGTTCCACAAGCCACTCGAGAAGCAATTTCAGCAGTTTTCTCGCAAGAGCGCTCAACGAGAAGAAAATTTCATCTTGATCAAGGATCCCGGAGGAGGGAAGTTCGGCAGACAAGAGAGGACCTCCGGTCGGTAAGTCCGGAGGGTAATCCGCGCACACATGGCAGACAAAATAAATAGAAAACGAGAAAAACCGCTCATTTCAGGCAATGCGCCATAAACATCTGCTAGACGGAGGCAACACGTCGAAACTTACAGCGGCTCTCAAAACAAATTCGTGCCGGCGCGAATGCTTCTCCCTCTCTCTCTCTCTCTCTCTCTCTCTACATCTCTTTCTCTCCTAATCTCTCTCCTGCTGCTGCTCTACTCTCTCGATCTCGATCTCTCTCATCGCCGCGTGCGACCGGCGCTTCCTCTTCGACCTGCCTCTATCGCGTTCCTCTCTTTCTCTATCTTTCTCGCTTGTTCCCGCGGGTCGAGTGTCGATCGAGTTTCGAGCATGAGAACGGAAAGGCCCGGTGTGGGTCGGCAGCTGCTTCGGAGACCAACAAAGGCATCAACAACCACCACCACAACCATCATCACCACCGGCACCAGCAATACCGGCACCATCATCACCACCACACCACCCTGGCCTGGCCATCGCTCCGCCGACGAGCAATTTCTCGTTTTTTCTTCCGAGAGACTTCCATTCTCGAAATGTGCCGCGGCATTGCGCGTTCGGTCGATCTTTTTGTGCGAGATACGAGAAGAGCCGGAGCCTGCGGTGAAAAAACAAATTTCAGGCCGCGCCTCGAAATCAGCCGCGTATATGCACACGATGATCCTGAAAACTGCTCTTCAAAGCCCAACGTAATTTTTCTGTCACGCTGTATTATATTTGACTGTAACAAAATGCGACGAAGTGATCGGCCAATAACCGCCAAACTGTCTCGTTATTTTCCTCTCCATTAGTTGCAATTAAACTACAATTATGCTCTATCGAAATATATAGAACCTTTTGAATTTTAATTTTTAAGGAGCTACATTACCTTACTTGGACTTTGGTAGGAAAAATATTGCAAAAATTTTAACATATAAATTACGATCGATTGGGTAATTAATCGAGTATCGCAAGATGAAGTTTCACGTGCCGATATAGCGAGACAAATTTTCAAGCAAGACTTCATCTTTGAAGAGAAGAAGCAGGTCGGCCTGTACGTAAGGTTCGGTGGAGAGAAAGCGCGGGAAGTTTCGACATCTTCGCTCGCAAATTGAACTGGAAAGAACGAAGCGACGAGAGGACAGACGGACAGACGAATGGACTGACGCGTTCCCGTAAATAAAGCCATGAGAAAGAGAGAGAGACCGGATCTCGGACAGTCGGGGCCACGTAACAAAATATCGGCGTCCGTGCGGCCGAAAACACGCGCGTAATAATATTCGCGTAACCCGGCCCTTTCTCCCGAACGAAGTTTCTGCTTTCACGGCCGGAAACGCTTCATTTTGCCATCATTTCTGCGGCCAGCCGGATCGGAGGGCTTTTGAAAATAACCGCGATGTACACGAGGTGTGTCGAGGTGCATACGGTGTTGTAGATATATTTCTATGCGCATGCACGGGCATTGCGCGACTCTTCCATCTTCCTCGAGAAAAAGAGCTCCACTAAAAAAAAAAACGAGTGTTCGACTTCTATTAAATGATGACATTAATTTCAATTAAATTCCCCTACGTCGATCCACGTGACTGACACAGTGGCCGAAGAAATCGGAACGCGGGCACTTGTCGGTATTCTTCATTAATGCAAACGAGCCTGGCTGTGTTCTCGGTCGTTAGTCGCGCGATTATGTAGAAAACGTAAGAAAGTTTCCCTTTTCACTCGGCGATTAGCGTGACAACAGAGAATGTAAAAGAGGATCAAAGAAAACCCGAAGTTGTACGTCTGTCGGTTGAGTAGCAGGTAAAATTTGTGGAAATCCGACATTTCCGTCTTCAATATTAACTCTTATCTTGCATTAGTCATTCGGTCGTGCCGCAGAAAAAAAGGACAAGTTACAAAGAAATCTCTGTCCACCCGAAATAAAAGATGAAATAGTACATAAAAGATTATTTTCGTTACAGCTCGTATAAATGAAAAAGCGATGGACGACGACTAAAATATTAAAAACGAGCCTTTACGAAAGTATCAAATGACGGATAACATTAATTATAATTTTTTTTTTTATGTAAAAGTACAAAACTCACGGTACATTTCAACTTAATTTAGTTCCCTTAGTTCAGCGGCGGAATAAATAATTTCATTTTTAAGTACATAAAAACCAAAATAAGCGCATAATTAACATAAATGAAGAGGACTAATAAGGTAAAAAGTACCACGAGTTTTATATATGTTCATATAAATCAAATAAAAGCAATGGAAATTGTAACGGGAAAACTCCACGTCACTTGACAAACATTTTCACTAAAATACATATTTCCGCAGATAAGATTGCGATATTTTACGAAAGGAGAGAGTAGATCCTAGTCGGCACGTGAGGTCAGAATTTCAAACTCGGGCGTGTGAGAGATTACACTGCGTACGTAACCGGTATATCTTACTCGAGACCGTTTCCAGTCTATCTCCACGAATGAGTCGTAAAAACCGTAGAAGGATTCCTCAGCTTCTCTTCTTCCGCCGCCGCGTCTTTCTCTCTCTCTCTCTCTCTCTCTCTACTTTTCACGAGGACGCGTTAACGACGACGCGGAACCCATTAACACGATTTCATCGGTGACACAAATCTTCCGTTTCTGTAGAAAATCCTTACCGGCGTGGCGCAGGATCGCGAGACCACGACACGCGGCACGTGCTCGTAAACAATACGCGTGGAGGCCACGCCTCCTATCTCTCTTTCCCTCGTTTTATGTTTGAATTTCCACGGCTTCGTGAGAGGAACGTTATGCATACAAGGTACGTCGCGCGCGCATGTTTCAGTACTTTTATCGCTCAGCATTACGATTGTCAACACAGTCTCTTTTGGTAAGCCGAAATCTAGAACGACCACGTAAGTATGCTTAAGAATACCTGTGGTTAAAGCGATTTATACATAAGAAATATACAGAAAATATCGTAAAATATACTAATAGAAGTTTCACGAAGTCTTGACAAATTTTATCTTTGAACGTTAATCTTCTACGACTAATAAAACGAAAAATATAATTTTAACAATAGACTAAAGGAGGTATATTACACATAATTCAATCTGGAAGTTTGTCCAAATTAGAAATAACAATTGGGAAGAGCGAGATATACAGAAGTGCTGGAATAAAAGCAAAAGGGAACAAGAGTACAGATGATTCTACGGGATTCCAGGATACGATCGCTCTTGGCGCGCTCACAATTCCTGGAAGCTGCAATTATATATTTTTCCTTTTTTTTTTCATTCCCCTCGTGAATCAAGTTCCCTCTCGAAGTCACGCGGTGCACAAGCTAACGACCTGGATAACCGGCCGTGATATTTCCAAAGTAACGTCATCGTTGGCCACGATGCGACGCGAGGCTATGAGTCTGGCGACAGAGGCACTCATTACAACTTCCGGTCCAGCGGACAGCTACGAGTGAGTGATAGAGACGTATATAATCGACAGACAGAGAAAGAGAGAGAGAGAGAAAGAGAGAGAACGGAGAAAGAGAATCGACATCACGGGCCAATCGCAAGAGACAGAGACCCAAGAGAGATAATGCGAGAAAGAGAAGAGAGGCGAAGAGAGGCACGACGAACGAAAATGATCAACAAATAGCTACATCCTCACGATGAAACGGCGTATCAAACTCATTAGACGTCATCGTCGATTCGACACAATCGCGTTTCGCAGTGAAACCGCCGGAATAGAGTCGACGGGCCGATCGGCTACGCAAGCACGAGAACTCTCGCGTTATACGGGCCGGCAATGATTCATGCCAGGTATGTCAAACTGGTTTCGCGCCTGGCCGAGGAATCGTGGCTTTATCTACGAGACGCAATGCATCTCGTATTGGAGAAACCAGGCCAGAATATGCGCGTAATTCCGTCTCGCAGCGCGTCGACAGAAATTCATAGAATTTTTAAAAAGATCTTGGAAAAACTATCGTTTCGTACTCGCACGTAGTATTCACAATTGGAGAAAAAAAAAAAAAAAAAAAACATGAAGTAACCCGAATCAGTGTTTCTATAATAACAGATACGCCAGACTGCCACCATTACGGACGCTATATACAAATTAACGTTGGTAACGCTCATTTTAACATGGCTGCGTTCCATGTGATGCACAGCGCTCTTGGAATTATTTCGTCCCTGTTTAGCAAATGTTAAACAAGGACAAATGATGCTCACAAGAGCTGCGAACGCCTAACGAAACGCAAATATTTAGGTTCGATATTACTCCTAAATGTCTAATGTCATACATTTTGCAATTAATATCTAACGTCATAAATTTGTAATATTGACGTTGTCGAAAATATACGAAATATAAGGTTAAATATTTATTGATATCAATTGCACCAGAAGAGAAAAATGGTCTGTCTCTGATTATGATATAAACGTATGTATATAACACTTTCGTACTACTTTTTTATTTTTAAATGCTATATTTAAAATTCGCATTTGCTTGGCTGTTATATATGGATTTAGACAACCAATCAAAAATCGTTACCTCATTGGCTTGACTCTTATTATAGGAACACTAATTCGAATCGGCGTGTAATCGTGGCACCGTTTCATTCACAAGAGCCGATCAATGATCGCACTGCCGGATGTGCAGCGCGAGCGCATCGCGAGCGAAAACATGAGACGACGCGATTTATGGCTTCGTGCAAATCGCGAATCCCAGAGACTGATTATCAGGGGCTGTATTCTTCTTCAAAGATATCGCATACGAAAATATACAACAAAAATACTACACAAGTTCACTGAATAAAGATCTCTGTATAGTAATAATTATCGAATGTCGAAAAATTTTGATTAATATAAACAAAATAATTTTTTACTCTTCTAAATATTTATATTCGATAATATTTGATAAATATTTAGAAAAATAAAATTATTTTTGATTATATTATAATCGAACGATAGATTAGATTTATCTCACTCAACATTTCATATATTCTCTAAAACTTTTAGGATGACTGACGAGATTAAAAATTGAGCTCCAAGCTGACTCAATTTTCATTCTTTAGAGGGAGATTCCACTCGAAAGAATGTTGATAGTGGCGAATACCAAACTCTATTGTTCAATGTGCGTTACGTACACTATAGATTTCCTCGGTATTTCCATATACGACGTTTTTCAAAAGTACGGTTCCAGGGCTCCGATTCACGCTCGCAACGCTCGTGAACATTACTTGTCCTTGTTTATCATTCGACAAACAAGGATGAAATGATTCCGTAACTCGTTATGACAGTAACAACTATTATACGAGTATATTGTCGTTGCACGGACATTCTATATAATAAAAAATAAAAAAAAAAAACTACGCAACAACAACGTAACGATGTCGTTACTGTCGTAACGAGTTACAGAATAGGGGGAACGCAAGCCGAGTCGAATCGATATCATGAAAAATCTGTGGACCGCGTTTTCTAAACGAAAGGCTACATTCATCTCGAGTGGCAGAGGGGCGATTCTCACGCGATAAAACGGTCGATTAAAAAGCACGCGCGCGGGACCCGGAAGGGCCAGCGGAAGGGAGAATCGAGCACGTACGGCGGGCGACTCTCTCGAGGCGAGGTGCGGAATTTCAAGCGCGGGACAACCGCGGCACGACGTCGTCGTCGTCGTCGTCGTTCCAAGTCCGACGTTACGTCGCATGATCAGTACTATATCAATTGCGGTCATGATGATGACCGCGAAGCCATACGGCTTCCTTCCTGGCACTCCTTTCCAACGGGAAGCGACGCCCTTGCGACTGCTGGCTGGTTTCATTCGGTTTATTCTTCAAATGCTACATGATCGATCGGTTCATATACACCATATATATGCATTATGTATTTTGCGCCTGCCAAGTTTCGCGAAACGAGCGTCGCGGATTCTCACCCGCCCATTCACGAAACTTGGTGGGACACGTATATATGCATGCATATACATAAGGCATGCACGAATGCACGGGGAACGGTGATGTACGTCGGTTCTCCGAACGGTATCGATCGTCGCCGATTATTCAGCGGCACACAATCGCCACTGACAGACGTTAAGATTTAAATGGCAAGGCCACGTGCCGCGCCGTTGTTTGAATTTCTAAACATTCCGCGAGACGCGCACGAACTTGGACGCATAACATCGTTCGACAATGGGGGCGCTTCCTTACCCCCCACCCCCAATTTTTGCGCGCGACTTGATTAAAGATAACAGAAAATTTACGCGCTTCGACGACAAATATCTTTTCCATTTTCCACATATAGTAAATGATCTGCGATTATTCTTCCTTATTTCGACCACATTGTGTAAACACGATGATCGTGCTATGTATCGTAAATATTACGAAGGTTAATGAGACTTCGAAACAAATAGCTTGAAACGATAGGCTTATCTATGTCCCGAGATGCTTGGCATTTCGGAGAGATTTGAATAAACTGCAATGAACTGTGACATCGATATTTTGTTCTTAATCGTTACATGTGACAAAATTTGCTTATCCAATTGAAAATTAAGAGCTCAAATACGATGAAAGGAATGAGGAACAGATTTCAATCTACTAGAAATCAGATACGTCAGAATACACAGTTTCGAATTGAATCTGTTATTTCTTGTTCCCATCATTGTGTCTGAATCCTACACAAAGAAAAATATCATTCTATTACTAAGAAAAGTGATTACTTAATTTACTTTTTTTCCTTTTAAGTAACGGTTAGCTTGAACAAAGAAAACATCTTCTTGTGATGATAATCTTAAAATATACTTATTATAAATTCTACGAAAGCTTTAAAAAATAAAAACTAACTAAACAGACTTATTATTCAAAACAAAAAGTTATTTTCTTTATAAAGAATATTATATAAAACTGATTGAAAAAGCGTCTTTATGTAATAAACGAAATTTTAAATTTATTTTAATTTAATAATCTTGAACGAGGCATTAAACCGATTAAAATTAAAAAAATATTTTAAATAAATTTGTGCGTGATGTTAGGATAGATTTGCCGATATATGAATTTTTGAAATATTTGAAATAATTACGATTTGCATACATTGTATATTTTTTCCGAATGTAATCCTTCTGTCAATGCATGGACACGCATATGAAATTTTAAACAATAAAATTTTATATTGTTATAATTTTTTCAAGAATGACGTGTAAAAAATTCTACTCTTCGAACAATAAAGAACAGTTTTTTGCATAGATTATTTTTTTTTGTGGTAAACCTTGTTAAACACAGCAGCAAAGAGGTGAAAAAAATTTACGCATTGACACAGGTTAACATCGACCATCCGATGCATTTCCGGCGGTGCAAAACGCAACCATTTTGGCATTCTGTTCGGAAAGTGACGAGGCAGAATTTAAAAAAAAAAGGCGGGAAGGGACTATGGTCGGCGTGGATAAAAGAAGAGCGGCGAGACGAATTAGCCGTTTCGCAGAACGGTGACCGGTCTCTTCAAGGTTGGGACCGAGAGAGAGTCATCGGTCTCGGCCCGTGCAATGCAGAATATAACGCGTCTTTATTTATGAGACGCGCGGGCGAACAGGCGCGATTTAAGTAACGTGTCGCATCGTATCGTGTTGATAGAAATCGTAAACACTATTTCGCCACGGTAGTCGAGAACGTCGGCGAATAGTAGATAAAACGGGGAGGGGAAGAAACGGAAAAAAAAGAAGTGTACGGAGCTGTAACGACCGCGACCTACGACAGGTTCGGGGGAAAGGGAGGGGGGGGGAACCCCGGATCTCCCGCCCGTCCACGTCGCACGCGCGCGCGCGCCAAATGAAATTCGTACGTAAATTGGTTTAATTGCTCTATCGTAGCCGGTATCAAGTTTCCCGCAGCGTGCGTCGCGTTTACAGTCGTGCCAATGAACTGTCAGTGGCGCTATAATCGCCCGCGACTCCACCAACCGGAACATACGAAGGAAGAGGTTTAAAAGAAAAAATAAACGACGGCTAAGTATTGACGTTGCAAAGCGAGTTTGAAAAAAGTACCGAAGAGACCCGAATCCGTCCTTCGTGGCCTCCTCATAGTCGATCGTTTCTCCCACAATGCAGTTTAATTTTAATCTCGGCTCGAGACTAAATCTTCAATTTTTCTAGTTTCAAGAATTAGATAAAAAAAAATGAGGATAAACTAAACCAAGATTAAAGTCAATCTGCAAATACATTGTCGTGGCTCATTTTTACCGAAGTAGTTTAACTATCTTGATTTAATTTACTCCTTATCTTTTTCTAATTCTTTGAAGTAAAAGATAATTTTTAAGTTACATTACGTTGAGATTAGAGTTAATCTACTTTGGAAATGGATGTGCGCGGGACAAATAAAATTAATGCCACATACTTAAAAAAAATATCAGTGTAGATTTAACACCATGTGATGCTAGATAATTCTCAGTGTGTTAGCACAATGTAATCAATAATATGATGCAGATTATGGGTTTTAAATCTATGACGTTGTATCGACAAACATTTTATTATATCGATAAACATCAAGAATTATAAATCTATCATATTGGTGTTAGTCGACACTGATACGACGAGAATTATGGATACATGGTGTTAAATTCACACAGATCTTTTAAGGTGTACACACTCAAATGATCCTTCTTAAAGGATCCTCCTTTATCTATTTTACCATCAATCCCGCAAATCTCAGTGTTCGCAGTCGGTTCTTATTACAAGACCGTCCCAAGCAACGTCTTAAGAAATACTAATACAGTTGTGTGATTGATACAGTCCATTCTTACATTCGATATTATCTTAAGTGCAGTTTAAAGATCTAAGCCAATCAGCTGTGTATTAGCATCTCAAGACGTTACTTAAGACGATCTTAAAGATAAGAACCAACCATACCGGCCTTAGCCGACAAACGCAAAGAGAGAGGGAGATAAAAAAAAAAAAGAAGGCGCGAAGAGAGAAAAGAGTAAAATTTCGCTAACACACACTTACCCTGTCGGCCGACGATCTCCGCCACGTGTTCGCTGCTAGGCACCGGCACGCACTCGGTCATGTTCTGGCTCTTCTTAGAACGCGCTTCCTCGAAGACGGCTGGCGCGGTCTGCAGCGGATCCGGATCATTGGTGGTGCCGTTGCCGGTACCGGTGCCGGGGCATCCGGAGGAGCCCTCCGGGATTCCGAGCATCGACAGCTCGAAGGCGAGCTGAAGGGCGCGCTGGTCCTCGAAGGAGACGCCGGCACCTCCGCCGTTCGTGCCGCGATCCATCTCGCTGAACAAACTCGTCGGCATTTTGATCGACTACAATTTCCCGTATCGTGCGACACCGGACGAGACGCTGAACGACGACTACGTCGATGATCGTTGAGAACGTTGCACTTACGGTCCGCGCTGTCGACTGTGTACTCTCACGTCGGGCTCTCCTCTCTTCCGTCGTCTCCTCTTTTATCGAACAAACGAGCGGAATGATTCGCGCCGCCTTGAAAACGACGACGACGGTGATGATAACGCGACGAAGATTAACTTCCACCGGCTATAGGCGTGATGCTGGATCTTTGGCGTCGCGACGCTACGCCTGCGACTCTTAATTACGTACGCGTGGAAAAAAAAATAAACTCAAGATGATTCGACGCGGAAGATAACGACGTCGTCGGCTCGGTTTCGAATGATCGTTTACCTCTTCCGCTCTCGCAAGCGTAATCAGCAGCTCCGCGGTCCCCTCTCGTGAACGTGAACGTGGGCCGCGACGACGGCGCGGTGTGTGATAGTAGTCAGTCGCACGTTCCTCTTCGCGCCGGAGGCACACACGCCGGGGTCTAAAGTCGTACGTACCGCGCACCGGCAACGAAAATGGCCTTCTCGATATCCCCCACTGTTCTCTTCCTTCCCGCCGGCGAACGCGTGCAGTTTGTGCGGTTGTTCGTGTCGAAGAGCGGTTCCGTAGCCACTCCACTCTTACGCTCGTTATTCGTACTGCTTGGTCTTCTCGACCGATGCTTACTTTCGTTCGTTCGTTTCTCTCCACCTCCACTTCCTTCTTCGTCGCTCTCTCTCTCTTCCTCGACGACCGGGACGACGATTCGTGTCGCGCGTTGTTCGGCTGCCTCTTGTCACCGGCCGACTGAACTGACTCAGCCGAGTTGAAGAAGTCGATCCGTCGCGCGAGACCGAAACACTGAAAACGAAGGCAAGGGGCGCGCGCGCTTCTCTCTCCTCGTCAGCTCCGTTTCCGCTCCCTTCTTTCTCTTTCCCGCTCGTGATCCTCACCGTCTCGCTCCCTCGCTCGCTCTCGCCTCTCTTCTCACCGCGATCTTTCCTTTCGAAGGCAGGCGCGTGCAACTACCCTCTCGCTCGTGTTACCACTGCGACTGACTGCGACGAACTGCGACTGCGACTGTCGAAGCCGGCGCGCCGCCATGTGCCGAACGCCGGCTATGCGCGCGTCCGATTGGCCGGCCGCGTCACGTGGTACGTGCCACCCTTCCCCACCACCGAACCCGGCGCATAGGCACTAGCGCACCTACCGGCGCGGCGAAGCGGCACTCTGCGCCGCAATGTAATGTAACGCAACACACGAGGGAGCGAGCGAACGACCGAATGAACGAACGAGCGAGCGAGCGAAACAAGCGACTCGTCGCGTTCGTTCCGTTCCGTTCCTCGGCTCCTTCAACGCTACGGATGCGTGCACTCCCGTCCTCGATTGTGTACGCCACGCAACCCCCTCCGTTCGTGTATCCGCTCGGGTCTCGGCGAAGTTTCCCCGTGGAAACGCCACCGCGCGTTCGTCCCTCCACGCTGCTGGACGCCCGTGCGTTTTACTAGCTACCGATTTCCCGGAGCGGCGAATCCCGGATCCATAGAGGGTTGACTGGAAAAACGCAGTCTTTGCCTTGTCGTGGTGTCGACACCGGGGGCGGCGAATCCTCCAGAATAGTCGGAGGTATCTCCGACTCCGATGTTTCTCGAACGCTCTGAGCCCCACCTCTGAACGATTTGTAGATATATGCAAAAAAACGATCTCGAATCGATATTCTTTCTTTCGATTCTCTTACTTTGTCTCACAGTATATCATGCGGAATTTATTTAGAATGCTAAGACCGAATCACAGATGTTTGCATATAACGCATACAATGCGTAAAGCATAAAAAAATTAATCAATCAACCTTTTATTGCATGAAAAGGAAAAAAAAAAAAAAAAAGAAAGGACTCTGATTGCTTCATTTTCTTGTGCATTATGAGTTATGCATTATGCATAAACAAATTAAAGCTCTGTTCTACAAAACGCAAGATTAATCTCGATTTAATTCACTGTCTTTTTCTGATTCTTAGAGAAATTGAAAAATCTTATACTTGTGCGGAACCAATCAAAGTCCTTCATTTCCTACCTTTCCATGAAATAAAAGACTCTGATTGATTTTCTTACGCGTTATGCAAAAACGCTCCGTGCTCCTTACTTTTTAAAGTCCATTCTACAAAAATAATTATGAGGAATTGCAGTTGTAAGAATTGATGAATTTGAGGAGAATATTCGACCGTGATTGGTCAATTTTTACGCTCGTGCAATTATATAGAATAGGCATTACGGAAAGCTAATTGTGAGATCTGGTGAAGTAAATGTAGCCCGTGACGATATATGATTTTCCTCGCGAATGTCGAACGGGTCAAAGTGCACCGACCTAGGTGGATCGTATAACGCTCTTTCTTCTCTTCTCTCCTCCCTGGCCGTCAACGGGGTTCGCGCGCACGATCCGTGCACACGAGGTGCACCAACATTTTTCCGCGCGGTTATCTCTCTATTTTAACGAGAGGAGAGGGGGAAGGATGTTTATAAGTCTGGCGGAACAACAGCGACTTGCGTCATGTTTAAATCGTAAATAAATCTCGTATTACCGCCGGTGGACCGTAGCCTCGCGAATTGAATATCATCAAACGTATCCCTGGGGAAGCTTAATGGAAAGAATCCGCACGTTTATCGCTATCCGGCGATTCACTTAATTAAGTTTTCGGCAGATAACCGAGGGACGAGAATCTTGTCGCGCTGAATTCTCTCGATTATCGTCCTTGAACCTTAGTCGACGGCACCAACTGAAAGTCACTGTTGGCTATAGTCGCGATCAATTTTGTCGCATGTTTAACAAATTTTAGATATTATCCGTTTCATAAGCATTTCGCTCTGATCCTAAATTTGGCAACGTCTCACGCGTAATGTAGCCGAAGCAGAACATAAATCATTATGACATAAAAATGACGTCAAAATGGTTTTAAAATGACTATAAAAGCCCAGTCTTTCATTTACTGGCTAACTTATTTGGACTCGGCCTCACTTGACTTCACGATGATGTAAAATTTGTTTAACACTCGCCTGAAAAGCAGTAATTAATTATTTAATTACTTATATTAAGTATTAAAGGCACAGTTGTTCACACGGTGCTTTTCTTAGTACTCCAAATAAGTCATTAATTACTGTCTTTCAATAATAAGTTGACTGGTATTATAGATTTTTGTAAAGGATCGTGATTTATTGTTCCGCTTGGGAGGTCCCTCCTGAAAGAAATTTCCATTTCCTACCTAAATTTTCATTCACTTTGTGTGCACACGTGCTGTTCCGTATTCTGTGAAACATTCGTACAGATATTATTTCCGTTGCATCGCGCACCTCGTCCAAAGATGGACGATAATCGATAAACGCGCGGGATGTGCAACTATGAGTAATCGGAATTTATCGGGTGATGAGCCAGCGGCTGCACGCCGCACGACATGTCCGATTCCGCGCCGACGTGGACAAGGCCGAGCGAACGCCCGTCGGCCCAATATATATAATCGGCGCCGCCGGCCCCTCCCCCCCCCTCCCCTGTCCTCCCCCTAATTCACGAATCACGTACCGGGCCCGACCACCTGCCCGACTAGCGGTTTTGTTAAGTAAGAGTGAAAAGAGGATTCCGTCTCTTCTAAACCGATCTAGACGCGGACACGGGCTCGCTCGTTCGCGCGGACCTTGAACCGAGGCGCAAACGTGATCCATTGTTCTCTGCCGACGACCCTTCGTCCTCTCTCCGACCGAGCACTCTCGGCTCGAGATTGCTCGATTTTTAGTCGGGAGGCCCCATACCAGATCGGGCCCCCGTGTCCTCCATTCTCGAGGACAGACGGGCGCCCGCCAGCGATCCGCACGAATATATCCGCGCGCGACTCATTGTTTTCTATACGTATCGGGTTGGCGTGCAGCTCGTTAAAGAGATCTGCACGCCGAACTCTTTGTTGTTTGACGCGTGATCGCGTAATTCGCGTAATTGGAGGGAGACGGTTTTTCCATTTCGCGCGAGAGAGCGAGACGAGATTCGGACGACCATAGCGAGGTCTACCTGCGACGATGAATTCGCTCGAAGGTGCGAGCGACTAATTTTGTTTCTCATCGCATGCCGAAAGCAACGACCCGTGCACATCGCCGCCGATCTCTCTTTCTCTCCCTTCAAGGCTGTCTCGAGACAACCAACCACCTTTTGCCAAGAGCACCTGCCGACTGCTCGTGCTCTCGGCTCGCTCGTAAATACCTCGGTGTTATCGTACGTATGATTTTACAAACTGCCGCCTTTATACAGTCACCTCTTTCCTTGCCGCGAAGCGATGAAACGCGATTGTATGTGGCAGGACGGATTATTCGCGCAAACACGTCAAGCTCGGTTACTAATCGTCACATCAATTAATTCAGGACAACGGAGGTGATCGCTAATCTGTCCGCCGACCGAGAGAACCGAGTTAATTATTTCAAAACAAAAAAAAAAAAAGAAAGAAAGCTTCCGCACGTCTTGTTGCGCTTGTAGCAAAACTTTAATTCGCCAAACTCCATTCAATCTTCCACTGGATTTATAAAAAAGCAATTTATGAACATCGCCGAAGTCATAATACATACAGAGTAAAACATATGTATGTTTTAATATTACATAAACGTATTCCTGAATAGAAAGAAAGAAATATTCTTATGAACATTATATGGAAAAGAGGTTTGCTCTGCTGAAGCGTGTAAAAATTGATCAAGATGCAGCTCTGAAAGTAATTTTATTTGGATCATCAAAATAATTATGTAGAATGCTCAAACTGGTTGTTAAAATGTCAAAACTTTTTGCAGCATTGCTTATCGTGCTCGAGATTCCAACGTAATTATTTTAATCTAACAAAATATTTTTTCTCTTTACCCTGTTTTTTGTAATTCCTATTTATAAGTGCATGCAATAAAGTTGTTATTACATATATTATATTTTATTTTTATATTATGTATTATATTATTTTATACTATATTTTATAATATATTATTATTACTTTATTATATATAATAACAACTTTATCGTATGCGTTTACAAACTGAATTTAAACAACGTTTAAAATATTTAAAAAAAAAACAAAAGAAAAAATACAAAGAACTTGCAATTAGCAACAGTAACAATTGAAACAAAACCGAAATAAATTGTTATAGTTATAAATAAATATTGTTAAATAAGGGCAATAGTATTAAACACACACACCAATCATACAAAAAATTTACAACAAAAAATGTGAAAGTACAGAAGAAACAACAGGAAATGTCGGAATTTCTTCTTGTTACTTATAGAATACGTCTCCCTTGGGACCATCTCAATGCCAGACAATACTGAGGGAATACGGTCGGTTCTACGGTTTCGACGCCGAAAGGACGCGTCGCGTCGCACACATCCGTTTTCTGGCCACTCCAGAATGTCACACAAATTCCTTATTCTCTAAAATTTTCAGACAAAATTTCATGATTTTTTCTAAGTTTTAATAATATTTTGAATTTTCTGGCATTTTTGATCTGAAAACCGTCAAATAAACCGATGCATTAAACCGACTTCTCTCTTCGATGTTCCGCGTCGCTCGTCGCATTTTTACGGCGTGCAACCGGTTGCCTTCCACGTTGCGATCATTGTCGTTGCTTTGGCGAAACCCGGCGACTCCCGTGGTGCACCGCCTCGTCCTCGCCGATGTACACGCGGATAGACGCACCGCGTGTACATACGTGCACGCGCGCGTATATAAGGTACGAAGCGATGGTGCTTTGCTCGAAGAGGCACGGCGAAGAGGATATTTCTTTCGATTTCGATCGCCGGGGTGCAGTAACACCGAAGAACCGCATTGCTAGCCTCTGAGTCGGCGACGATGACGACGACGACGACGACGACGACCGCGGCGTCGAAGGCAATGGCAAAGACTACAATGATTCTAGAGAACTGGTACAAATTCTAATTTAATTTTTATTCGATACAAACCGTTATCAAAAAGTTTCATAATAATTCGTTTGAAATATCGAGAAATATTTTGAAATTATCAATCAGGGTTACCACAAAAGTGAAAGATAAGGAAACGTCAAGGAAACTGAAAGGTCAGTGAAACCAGAAAAGCTACAGACAATTTTTTCAAAAATAAAAATTCTTGGCTTTAAACATACGTATGTATGTACATCACACCAGTTTGGAATTACTGCCAACTTAACAATTAAATGCAAATAGTGTGAGGAACATTAATATTTTACATTTTTGCTGTGTTAAATTGCACCATCAACAAAATATTTGACGGTTTTCAGATCAAAAATGCCAGAAAATTCAAAATATTATTAAAACTTAGAAAAAATCATGAAATTTTGTCTGAAAATTTTAGAGAATAAGGAATTTGTGTGACAATCCTGAAATGCTCTTTCCCTCTTCGGGACAAGACAACTTCGGGAGAATTATTAATGCCGAATTATCGTGCAATGTGCGGTATCGATCGGCTAATCGATGTCTGGTTATCCGCAAAATCTTGAGGGCGGATGCCCACGCTCGTGCACTCAGAAGACAGAGATATCCGTACGGCTACCGAGACCACAACGGTGGCGGACTGTAAAGCCATTGCACAACGGTGAAAACGCACACAAATAGCATAGTTAAGCGATGATAGTGCGGATAAAGCGCAACGCCTTTCTAAATATACCCCCGTGCACCGGTCCATTCGCGGAATTTCATTTTCTTACCGCAGACACAACACTTGTCACTTATTAGAGTTTCCCACGAAGTATGCTTAAGCCTTACGCGCGAGCTTAGTCGAGTAGCCGTTTCCTCTCGAACGCAAATAAGATGTATATACGCGAAGACTATTGTACCAGTTCCTTTTCTCTCCAGGAGAAGAGAAAAGAAAAATAGATGAATTAATGCAAAAGTTTAACCAAAAAAAATAGGCCTAATAACTGCACTAAAATCCCTTATATAGTTGAGAAAACAATTTAAATAATAAATCCAGACTCTATTTTGTTATCGTAAGAGTTTGTGCAAAATGTAAGCTGTTGCAAGGAAACGTCAAAATGTCCGTTAAAGGATGCATGCCGAATGTATCTTACAACGGAAGCGTTTTAGAGTTCCGATGCAAGATTTACTTGTGTCCAACCCTATAGATGCGATGAAGGTTCGCAAACGGAAAATTCTTCACTGTCTCATCCCGATTTTACGAGAACACAACTTTGTCGGACCTCCTGTGGTTGTATTGTCGAACGACAATACAAGTCTTTTGTAAACTTTAGCCTGAAAGCCGGAAAAGAATTTTCTCTTTCTTAGACCGTACTTTTCACAGGCATCTCGTTCTGCAGAGGCTTCTACATAGATTTTTCTAGAAACAATAGAATAGAAATTATTATTTTATTATAACATATTATTCTATTATAATAGTATTATACAGAGTGTTTTTAAATTCACATCTTAAAATACTACAGCAAGAAAGTTCTTGAAAAATGAAGTAAAATAAAATGTTTGTGATAAGGCTCAATATGTATTAAACAACTAATATAAAGAGATAAGGGCAATAAGCCAATTTTCGTTAAAATCTTTAAATCAATCTAATATATTAACGAAAATTGGCTCATTGCCCTTATCTCTTTATATATTAGTTGTTTAATACATATTGAGCCTTATCACAAACATTTAATTTACGTGGGCGAAATCAATGCGTTTAAAATTACAAGTAAATTAAGAGGACGTTATTTCAGATTATTAGAGTTGCGTTACAAGACCGAAGATTGTTCGGCGCGCAAATTGGGGGGGGGGGGGGGGGGGGGGAAATATTACTTTAAATAAATATTGCAAAGAATATTACTACGTCGATCCGCCATCAGAGGTCTATAGATATATAGAAATATATACAGATATACACGTATCGAAGCACTCGCGAGAATTTTTGCGAATATCTATAGACCTCTGATGGCGGGTCGACGTAGTAATATTCTTCGCAATATTTATCTCGATTATCTCGAGAATCTCGATTTAATAACTTAAACAGGCGTCTAAGGTAGGCTTCCACTACAATGCCTTACTGATGAGTCCAGTAGTGGAAGTTGGGACGAAAACGCCATAATTACGTGATATTCTTCGCAATATATTAGATTGATTTAAAGATTTTAACGAAAATTGACTCATTGCCCTTATTTCCTTATATTAAGTAAAATAGTTATTTGTAAATTTTTAGATAATAAAGATTTAAAAATATAGCTAGTTATAGACTACACAGATAATTTAAATTTTAGATAGTCATCTGTCATAAGTCACGCGTGCGATAATAATGTTGATAAGTGTGCATTTCACCTACTAACTAATACTTACAAAATGAGGGTCATATTTAAATTATATCTTATTGCTTAAAATAAAATGAAATAAATATTTATATATAGCTTTTTATCTAATTTTTCAAAAACTGCTATAATATTTTGAGTCTGAAATTTTGAGACACTATATATACATACATGTATTATATATATAACAGGCTAAATATTAATATATTGTATGGTTATAAGCGATATTTAAGAATATCCAATTGGACTATAAATATTTCTTGTACACCGCGTACACCTGTCTCTTTCCTGATTCATCTTTGTTATTGTATTCTACTTTATCGCACTAGTTCGCATTGTCGCATAGATGGAAAAACCAATCTGAATCAATTTATCTTATCTTGAACCCGTTATAATCCTAGAGAGTGTTATCGAAAAATCATTCTTCACGATCTGTAAAGTCTGCAAAATGACTAAGCACACAGTTGTTCAAAAGAAACACTCTCCAACAGAGAAGTGCCCAACGGAACTTTACCTTTTAGGCGATTTAATTCATTTTGTACCGGCAGGTAGTTACATTTTTTCTGTGAAAACGGGATTAAATGGGCAAACCATAGTCAGGCTGTGGAAGAAATCTATCAGCTATCCCCGCATGTCTTCTCGTGCAGATACAAACGAAAACTCAAAAACTTTAACTGACAATTATCAACTATGATCGTTTGCTTAATATTCGTGTACGGAAATAGTTATTTCCGTTGTTCCATGCGCAAGCACAGCCGTAAAAAAAAATATTATGTAATTCACAAACGCGTCAGTGGAATCGTTTCAAAGAGATGCGCATAATTTGCATCGTTATATTTGCGCGTCATGACGAGGAAGACTCGTCACACGTTCAAGCGATCGACGAAAGTTTAGATCTGAGAAGAAGCTAAATATACATTTTCTTTTTCCGTCCTGCACAATGAGTCTCTTTTATAGTTTACGTAATTATTATGCTCTTTGTGCTGGAACGGTGAATATGTTAAAAACGGAAACGCGAGATAGAGGTGTGTTCTCCTCCGTATCGGTGAAAATGAAAAGAGCACGATCGGTTATAGGCACGTTTGTTCTCTCCTCTCCTCTCCGTGAAGTCCGCGAGAGAGAAAGTCTGCGTCGATGTCGATAACGTGTATCATAGTTGTTGGAAGTCGAAGGTCCCCAGCTGTTTCCTCCGTGCGAAACGCTGGATGGACCAACGCCTCCTTTTCGAGGTCCTCGACGAACTATTCGTCATTTTCCTATCTCGTCGCCGACTTTTGCCGCGGGATTGTCAATCGAGACTTAAAAATCGCGTCGTCTCTCCGTCCTCGCGGAGAGATAAATCCGAAATACTTTGCGGCCAGTAACCCCAATACAAATAGTATAGTCAAGTCGGTCAACTTCCGATGGTCGAATATACTGCCTGAGCGAAAGATCGATAACGCGCCGTAGAGAAGCGTCTATTTATACGTTGGCTATATTACGTCCAAGACAGTGGAGGATGTAATCTTCGATGATGCTCCAGATAAGGTCTTTACACGCGATGCAACGCCGCCGGCCGCCACCGCTGCACCGCACAGATCGACGGTTGCATTAAGCGCATGTTAAAAAATCTATCGAGTGCTCCGAGAAAGAGAGGGATAATCGCGCACGTGAGACGCGGAATTAAATGCTGCATAACCGAGCGTAATATTGCCGACATCGTGTTTGACATTAAAGCACGACGGTCAATTGCAATGCAAAAATTTGCGTGAATTATGCACACGTCTGTGGGACGTGGGCGGTAAGATTATTTCGGGATGTGTCCCGTGGCGATTTCAATTCCACATTCGTCGCACGACATTCGCATTTATATATTCACATGCGTGGCGTTCATTATGCACATATATATTTGATGTATTATATATATATATATATGATATATATAATTAAATTGCGTTTTATATATCCCAAGCGACGTTCTAGAGAGGTCTGCGTATTTATGGAATTGACGAAATTTTTCGCAAAACCGAGTGACTAACGAGTGAGTGACGACGGCCATAAATATCATGTCAATTATAATTATCCGAATTGCTTGATATTTAATAATAATAATTTAAACGAAATATAATTTTCTATAATTAAAAAAATTAATAAGAAGAAAATACGGGCAAGAGAGAACCGTGTGCTGATATTTCAAAAAGAGATTTTTATGTCTTAAATCATTAAATTTTAATAACTTAAGACATAAAGATCTCTTTTTGAAATTCAGTGCACGATATACAGCGCTTATTCTCCCTTGCCTGCATTTTCTTATTGTTCTGAATAATAATCTAATAATAACTTTATTGTGTTGTGTGCAATGTAAAGAAAAATTTAATATAGCAATAGAACGAGACGCAAAATGAAAATGTGCAATCAAAGGGCGATAATGCTGCCTGGAAACTCATACGTGAGAGAAAAGGTTTTGATACTTGTAACTATTATATTACACATTACTATAATTATATGACTATTATTACTATAATATTAATAATAATAACTACAATTATAATCGATCATTGCCAACTGTATATTTATTGATAGAACCATACATTTAGTTATTACTAATAATCTGCATAATTATTGTAACAAATACCAAAAATTTTTCTTTCACTTATATAGACTTGCCAAAAAGAGTACAAACTAATCCGCAATTATATTTGAAAATTGCGATTTCGCTCGACGATTTTTAAACATCTTTGGAGAATATCCGAACCGCACCCCCATTGTTGTCTTCTCTCGGCGTTTACTCGGCGGACCGGATGTCGTCTCTGTGTACATAAATTATTGCAAAGAACACGCGATAGCGCTATTGATCGCTCGGGATGCAGACTCGAGCTACAGGCTCGAGATGCAGGCGGTATTCGGCTCGACGTTGAATTCCCGTTGTCGACGATGTATGTACGCGGCGATCGTCGCCGGTACTCACGATACTGTCGATTAGACCGGATGGATCGTCGGTCGAGTCACATGTATGTGTGCGTATTCGACGAGTTATAATGATTTAAACTGGGACATGTGCCCGTGTGTACGCTGAGGCGAAAACGGCTGTTCGTCTGGTTGACAATAAGGGAGAGCGACCCTTGCCGTAGAGGGAAACAGCTGTTGGTCGAAGGTGGAGAGGTGCCGGGTAGGTAGAGGGGCGAAGGCAGGCAAGGAGAGAAAAAAAAAGAGGTTACCACCTGGTACCCCGCTTATGCTTACCTGAAAACCGACGCTTGCCTGTATACCTGCCTGAGTATTCTTTTGTGCGTGGCCCTGGGCACGTACCGATTCCCAGAGGGCCTTGGACAGCATTCGATACACAACTGCATTCGGCACAATGCGCCTCGAACGCTAGTAACATGGTGCTTAATCCGACACGATTAGAAAATAGTATTCGTAATGAGCCAAATCTTCGGAAATGTTTTGAGAGTCATTCTATATATAAATGACAATGCCACATCTTTAAGAAAATTATTCCTCGATTCCTATATACGTTTAAGTTTTCTGAAAGGATTCTTCGCTAATATTTTTACACTGTAGGATGCCATAGGATTTTTACCTGTATCTGGTCTTTGTCTACAATGTACAGAAATGCCAAGAATATTATACTAAGAACATGTTAAACCGATGAATTTTTTCCTTTTTCGCTATTCTTCTTCCATAAATTTTTCCAAAATAAGAAAGCAACTAAATATAAAAAAAAATAAACGAAATATTTTCATTCTTTATGGCTAGAATAACAGAGTTTAAGAAAAGGTGGTCTAAATTCCATATTACAAAGGTTCTATTGTAATAAGAATATCTTAGAAAGTTTTAACACATATATATACTCAAACCTAATAAATCCATTTAAGCCTGAACCAACAAAGCGTACTTCCGCAGTGATACTGTAAAATCTTTTATAAGATAATTAAAAATTCTCATAAAACCATTTTGAGACAATTTTTTTCGATTTTCTGTTGCTTTTTTGTTCTATGATATCTATAGATATCTCGATGAAAGATTTTACTGAAGTATGCAAGCTATTTTCTGCGAACAACCATGCTCGAATTTCAAGACCGATATTTCAAGATCGGTCAATTCTCGCGCGGCCTTTCTCAGACCAAACTAAGCGCAACGATTTGCATAATTAATGTGGACATTTTACCGACTAGATTTTCGAATATGATTTTAGATTAAACACACCCGCTTTACCCGGAAAAAATCTCTATTCATTGAATTAAAAAATAATGATCTATATAATTTTCTCAACATTAATTTCCAGTAAAATATTAAAAAATTTCCAGTAATCCATTTGATAATTTAATATACCATTTCCGAGCTAAATATAGCATTTTGCAATCTGTCGAAATCGAATCTGAGAAATTTATTATTCTCATAAGTACATCATTAACTTAATCGATTTCCTGCATGTCACAGGAAATATTAGACAGATGGCAGTCAAAGCTATTTAAAGTATTATAAATCGAATTATTCTCGAATTATAATGGGAACTAACTCAACGAAATTCTTTAGAAAAGCATTTAGCTATACGATTGATTCTCTTGCAACGTTGATTTTATTTCATCTTGAAATATTTCGTTAAAATATTTCAAAATAATCAATCATTATCATATTTTAATTATCGATCCCAAAGACTAAATTCCGACGGAATCACTGTTTTATCAATTTACATACATACAACTTATGTAACATTGATACTTCACTGCTACATCAAAATATCGCACGCACACATATAAACATTTTTTAAGGCATTAATCTTTCATATTAGATGTCTAAGCTTAATTCTAAGAATCAACATTGTTTATGTAATTGACAGTTCAAATCATTCTATTTTTTACAAATGCACTACAGAACTTTTATGAAGCAAATATTGACACAAGTTGATATCTCTGGATGCCATATTCCAATAACAACAAGAACAAGTAAATATAAACTTGAATTCTTTTCATTTTCGTTATACAGTCAAACCAGTTTGGACTACATTATTAGTGAGCCTGATTTTTATCTTTTACTACATTTTTTACTATTATATTTTGATTATGGAAAAGGATTTTTAAATCCATGTGCGGGATAAAGTTAAATTAAAAAAATAATCTTAAAAAACAATTGCATTCCGTCGTTGAAACAAATGATTTTAGGATCCTCTTAAATATTCCATCAGATTTTTCCATCTTATAATTAAAGTTCCATTTTTCACCTGTTTTTTTTTTTTTATAAAAAACATTTATTACAAAAAGTGGTATGGTATAATTTATAACGAACTTAAAACTAAAAGATGAGCAAGTGATAGTATGCAAAGTCTCTATATAATTTAGGTTTGAAAACCACGTAGGGCCTCTTGTAACTTTATTCTCGCGGCATGCACTCTCTCTTCTTGTTTCTTTATATCGTCCTCCACTATCGACACAGCCTTAAAATAGAATAGTTATAATTAACTTACTTATAATACAAGTCAACTAAATACTAAAATCCATGTCATTGATGTTAATTGTTCTGATAATATTATTTTATTATGCACAATTAACGCCAATTAAGATGACTATCGATTTTACCTGTACAAGTGGTTGATCAGGATTAAGAAATACCCCGGGATTCTTCTCCAAAGCCGACTTTGATCCTGTTTGTCCCGTGACTGGCTGAGTAGATACGTGTAATGCAGTGGCCACACTTTGGAGCAATGTTTCTTCTGTGATATATGGTCCTACTGGTTTCAAATTTTTTGGCAGATCCATCGCATCAAATTCATAACCATCGGGATCACATGCACGCAATCCTTCCAAACGTTTTTCCCAGAAAAGCTGCAAGATTGATATTTTAATTAACATCTATTAATCATTTTACTCATCACACACTATTCTACTTAAAAAATAATACAAGCTACAAAATGTTCCATTACATGAAAATTGTATTAAATTGATTCACTGCTTTTAACTTATTATATAAATGTTTTTATTAAGTACCATCACCAGCCACCACCAATAAATTTAGAATCCTATTTAAACAAAAATCAGGATGGCAAAACTATAAGAGATACTTTTCTCCAATCGTCTTTAAATAGACTAGTTTACAATGTTATTGTTACAATTTAGTAGTTAATCACATTTACCATTGAAAATATAACAGAAAAAGCAAAAAATTATTGAGACGATCTCATGATTGCTTGATCAGAGTTACCTGCTTAGGCTTATCTTGGGAGCCATACTTGCCATCAGTTTTATCGGCTCCTTCCTAAAGCAACGATTTGACAGTTGTGAATTTACAAGGATAGCTAACGAAGAGCAGTACAAGTGAATGGATATAAGCAGACAAAGTGTGTCTCGCAAGCATGGTACAGGGATTAGAAAGATCTCTAAGACAATAACGTAAGACAATAATCTGTGAACATATTTATAGATTAAAAGTGTGCAACTACTACATATTATATATGTGAACAGACGCAATACAGTGTAGTAAAAAGGATTCGACTCATTGACAAACATATCAAACTGTTTGACAATTCAATTAGCGTACATACAATCAGCTGTGATCGCTACGTAAACTAACCTGCTTTGGTTTCTCCTGAGTACCGTGTTTCACATCCTTCACTTTCCCTTCCTGCGTTTTGTAAATCGTTACCGGTTGCTTAAAAATCGACGCCGTTTGTCTGATTGGTGGCACCAATGAAGAGTCGTTCCTGACACCGCGGCTAAAAAAGAAAGCCGCATCGTTAGTACATACAGAGAATGGTTGTCATCGAGGTTATCACCTTCGGCATTCGAGAAACTGCGTGTCTGTCTGTGAAAATTACTTTCGATCTCAAAGATCTCTTGGAGAATCCACACGTCCCGTTCCCCCGTAAAATCGAACAAGCTTTTCTCTCGAGAATTCATTCAACCTACTTGTAATAATAATCAACCTTCCCCGTGGATGCCAACTGATTCTGACTCTTCCTGGGTTCTTCTCTCGCGGGCCAATTGATTGGCAACGCCGAGGCGTACTTCTTCTTCTCCACGGACATGTTCATCCTTGCGAGTTTCTGTCTTTATACCGCACACACAATTATCTTTCGGAAATGTCACTACTCCGTAACTGTCCCGTGGCTTCGCTATCGGCCATATTTAAGCGTCGCAGCGTGCGTCAACAGTACGCAGTTCGACGACTAGCCCATAGAATGCAGCACCTCCTAGTACACAAAATGCACGTGCGTGATGCGATGCACGTGCGTCGTGCACTTTGTTTTGCATTATTTGCGCGTTCATTGAACGTGTACTAGTAAAACGAGATTTCTCTACGATGAAAAGCGAGAAAAGATTTAGAATACTAATAACATTAATAAAATTATCAAATAAAATAAAATTGGTAGTTTTTTCCGAACAGTACTTTTTTTTAATTATTTAATTATATGAACTCGTTCTAGAATCTATATATACTTTTCACAATATCGACTTCATTTTTTATTAAAGTTTATTTTCAGTCAATAAGTGAATTATTAAGTTTAAATGTTCAAATAAATTTGTTTTTAAAAGCTAATTCTATTTTTTAAATGTTCCCGATTGTAAACTGTTTTTTCTAAAAAAGAAATCATATCATCTTGTAATTTTATTAAATCTCGCATAAAATCTTTCCTAAAAAAATCTCATTAGAAATTATTTAATTGTTTCGATATAAACAAAATTTCTATGTAAGCCTCGACACAAATGTTTTGTTACATAAATTAAATATTTATAACGTTATAAATTCAATCTGCAATCAATTGAGATGTACTTACGAAAGAAAGAGAATTAAAATAAATGCAATGTTTACTTAACTTTGGTAAGTACATCCTATAATGGGTTGCAACTTTTATGTTTGTCACGTTATGATTCAGTCGACATTAGCTAAAAGTAACATAATAAATCAACGTTATAATTTCACACGCAACAATATAAATGTAACATATAAATATATTATATAAAATACATATTCTTCCAAATCAAATTTCTACAACGGTTTTCAGTTGACAAATATCTTTAGATTCAAATGTTCTTTTGCATTAATATTTACCTTCAACGTTTAAAAACATTAATGGAAATTTACCTAATAAAGATTGCGTGGAAATCGTCAGAGATTTCTATCTTTAATATTAAACATAGAATGAAAAGACTCGCAGGGGTTTCAAGATTAAAGTACTTACAATATCTTTACTAAACCTTTTCTATTTCTGGAATAAAATTGAGTAAAAATATATTAAAAGGATCGGGAGAACAGGTGGCCAAGAGCAATGACGTGAGCCTTGTATATAGATATAGAGGATTTAATTGCCGAAAGAAACAATTTTCGCGTAGCTATAGGAACAACTTGAACGGTGCTTGGAAAAAGATTAACGCTGCCTGTCTTCCGTTTATTACGAACGTATGTTCTTCCTCACGGCGGCTTTCGGTACGCTTTCGCGGAGTGCAAAATGCGAGCACGGAGACGCAATTCAACGTATTAACGGTTCTGGAGGTGGGGTAGGAAAGGAGAGGAAATAGGGGAGAGGCAGAGGGTACAATTATTATCGCGGCTATGCGATCTTTTTTGTCTCGCGTAATGCTTTCTTTTTCACGGTGCGTGTGTTATTCAACTGTAAAAGAATATCGATTCTGTACAAGTCAATGAGTTAGAGATAATTAACTATTGAGTCTTCTTGAGGTATCGTTGTTTCTATTGGTCTATACGAACGGGGGCTGTGATTGTCCAAAATCCGAGAATCCTGGTTTAAGCTGGTTCGTATATCGCAGCTCAACCGGTGAATGCTAACCACGTTTACAATGCAAAGTTCTTATCGCGGCAGTTATTATATCGTGGCGTTGAATTTTGAACAGTCACAGCGGATGTCAACGTGTGTGTGTGTATGTATGTGCCTTCCTGTAACAAAATATAAATCTCCATTACGCATCACCCGCTTTCACCATACGGCCTCCGAATAATAATGCGCTAGCTAGTACCCTAAAAGTCCAGATGCACGCACCTCCGGCTTTGTAACTTGCACCGAAGGTGCGGTGTAAGAATTCAAGTGTTTCGCCTCATTTTACATATCGTCCCGTCTCTGCAATCGTCGATGCAGACGCGCGCGTGGTCGATCACGCTCGACCGGTTTTGCTCGATGGTTAAGCCTAGGGTCTCACGATGAATAGTCACAAAAATACTTTATTGAATATTTTGCAAAATCCGCCCACGAACGTGGTCCGCTCGCTCGTGTTTGTTTACGCGTATATGCGTGTGCGTAGTATGTATATGCCTATTATGGCAGTCAAGACTCGCAAACAATGTACATTGTATCAAGTATCCGGTGCGCGTTCGGCGCGCAACTTGTAGAGTTTTCTATTTGTATTCGATACCGCTCGTAATAGGCGTATGAAAGCCAGTTTCATAATTACTGCAAAAGATCGAAAAGTATCTTTCGCTCCCTCCTTTTTCTTTGTTTTATCACCGTCCTCCCTCGACACGTTTTATAAAATCTCAATTACAATAAAGTCTTAACGGCAGACGTAACAGTGCCATATAATTACAAAAGAATTGTATTTAAAACTGAAAGTGTAATAAGTACAAATTATTCCTCTTATCGGTGGTAGAAATGTCAAAGATCACATCGCTGGCTTCAATACCGAACGAACGCAGCATCGCGTACGTCCAACACTGTTAGCGTAATCGATACTTGTCGATTTTTCATAGCCCTACAGTTCTCCGCTACATGACGTAAACATTCTTGTCTACATATGTGCTCAATATATATTATGTATAATTCTGCGACACAACATACATCCCTACTTTGACAAGTCTACAACACTAGATCGGCATTCGGTACGTATTCTTGTTATTTCGTCGTGGCGTTCGTTTCGTCATTGCAGTATTATTGCGAGAAAACGACCTCACCCGACAAAATGCGTTTAATTTTTCACTCCGTTTCCATCACGATCACATGCAAAAGGACCTAAATATAATTATAAAGATTCTATATTACATCAGTAACATATTACACAAGCGACTTCATTATCGCCTCCCACGTTAAATACATACGCAGGGTACTTACACGCGTTTATCTCTCTCTCTTTCTCTCACATTCCATTCGTTCCATCCTACTTACGATTATAGGCTCTATACAATTTTATACAGCTAAGTGCTGTAATCTTTATATATATTTATATATCCCCACATTTTATGTACTATACCCCGAGTATAATTTAGTTTTTTGGAATTATAGAAATGTGAAATTTAATTCGGTTTCCGTCGAATGTAGCGACCATAGTACATTGACCAAGTCTTGTCAATTTTTTTGTTAAATTTTTTAATTTGCATTTTATAGTTTCTTAAATTCACATTTATTATTAGTCACATTTGCAGTAAAAAAAATTAATTTTCTTTTTTCAATTCCTCCGTCATAAGTCACACTTAATGTCACGTGAAACTTCAATCGATGTTGTATCGAAGTGTATCGCCAAGTCAATACATGGCTCAATACATCACTTCGTAGACGGTGGCTTTCTTGTCACCGGATCCGGTCACGATGTACTTGTCGTCCGTAGAAATATCGCAGCTGAGTACCGAAGACGATTCTTTCGACTAGAACAAAAAAGAAAGGTTTACAACATTATATTCGGAGAAATGTGTAAATAATAAACGAATCGAAACGCGCAAAGTTGGTATGAAAAAAAAAATCAGCAATTTCATATGCGATAATGACTAACCTGGAAAATCGAGGCACCATATGGCGTGCGCCATGCATTAAGTAAATTATCCTTGCCGGTGGAAACGAACCACTTGCCACACGAAGCGAAGCGTAACGATAGCACGCAAGACTCGTGCAGATGCAATTGATATTTGTCAGGTTTCGTTGCATGAAGTACTTCGACATTCGAATTCTCCATACCAACTGCTAACCACTCTCCAGTCGGACAGTATCCCAAAGAGAATATCTGTGACGTGAAATCGTGCTGCTGCAGTTGTCTACCCTCTCTAAGGTCCCAGGAGCGAACAGTGTTATCGAGACCACCTGTCCATAGTTTGGAGCCGTCTGCAGAGATGTCGATACAAGAGGCGCCATCCGTGTGACCTTGGAATTGTCTAACCAACGTTTGATTTTGTAAATCCCAGACGGCAATGTTGCCATCGCTGCAGCAGCTGAAGCAGACCTTCGAATCCGGAGAAATGGCTAAGGCGTAACACGCCGGTGCTGAAGAGGTCAGTTCAGCTTTGATTCTTGGTGTCGGACTAGCCAAGTCCCAGATGCTGAGATTACTTGCCTCGCCTCCCACAATGAGAGTTCTGCCGTCGGGTAACAGTTTCACCGATCTAATAACAACAATCAAGCGTCGCGTTACATTAATCCCGTTAAATACCGCCACTTATGCACGCTTTTAAATAATTACTATGGTCGCTCATGTTCTATGGTACGCGAGGAGGGAATTGGAAAGGGTGGTAAATGCATACGGAAAATGCATGTGATAAATCGATGCCGCGCTTCAGCGTGATATACAGCCGGCGGACACGACTAAATGTCATCCAGAATTCAGAGTCAGAAATTAATTACACCGCATGTAGTGTTCGAGAGTTAATGTGTCACGAATTGCGAATGAAGACACGTGTTACCATCGCTGACCTGATATAGTTGTCCCGTTGCAAACAATCGAGCTGGGAGACGGGTTTCGCACTAGCACTACCTCCCTGGCTGATGTCCCACACCTTAACGCAACCTTTGCCGCCGGTATAGACGTATTTCGTCGGATTCGAGATCGTCACGGCACAGACTACTTCACCGTGTGTGAGCGTATTTATTTGGCGCGCATGTCGTGGAATACCTGGGCCAATGAGCGCATCCTGTGGGAACGGTACCGGCTGCATCTGGCCTTCGCTGGATACGTGAAAACTGTATGCACTGCTACGAGAAAAACGTCATCTCATAAAAGTATACAGTGATATAGCGATAAACGTAACTGCTGATAAACTGACGCCCGGAAGAGCAGACGACAGCAAATTAGAGAAGGAAAGAACACTCACGGTTTACCACCAGGAGGAATGATCGGTCCGAGTGGTGCTCTCATGCTGCCATGAGGATCGTAAAGCTGCTGAAGGGGAGGTCTCGTGGGGTAACCACCGTTGAGTGCTGCCGGAGGATAGCCCAGCATGTCCACGTGAGGTCCCGCGGGCGGATGATGTGGTGGCGGATAGTGCGGCGGATAAGGACCGACCACCGAAGCCGAGACCAACGGTTTACTAGAGCTTGATGGTTTCAGGCCACCGGAACCGGAACTGCTACCTACGATATCATCAGTTAAACTTAGAGTCTTTATATGAAATGATTACTAAAATCTTATAAAAAAAAAAGTCCTTATAGTATATAAGAATTCCTGAATTATCCAGATATTTTTGTTCAAAGATTATAGAATAAAATGTTTAATACATCTTTGATATGAATAGAACTACAAGCAACGCAAACAAATCATATATCGAAAATTAGTAAAAGATAGAGAGATTCCGAGAACACGAGATTATATCTATCGTTACCTACAATTAAAGCCGGGAAACATTGTAGGACAATATAGAGAAGAGTTACTACAATATAATATCAGTGAGCTATTGTATTCTGCTGACTGAGTATTATCTTCCATTGTCACCTTGACTTTTTTTTTTTGTAAAAACTCGCGAGCACACAAGATTGTACGTAATTATACGTAAATACCTGTGTATGCTATATTTAATGATAACCGATTGTTAACAGTTTGCAATATCATGGAAAAATTATTAAAGAATCAATGTTTTCAGAAAGAGGCAGAGTTTAAATTTAAAAATAAAATTACAAAAATTTCTGAATACTGATCGAATTCCATAAAAATTCATGATTTTCAAAGGTAAACAAGAAATCCCGAAAATGCCTAGTAAATACCTTGTTATAGTAAGAATTTAGAATCAATGTTGTCATCTTCTATCAACCTACTGATCTCGATAAAATATGACGAACCAATAATGTGTATCAAATTTAGATATACACGCATACATACATGATATATGTCACGTTTTGTCGAGCTCTGACAAACTATAGGACCGGTATTCATAGTTCATTTTTATTTTGAGATTGTCTTCAATAATGTATTAAGATGCTAATACAGTTCTGAGATTAGTGTATGACATTTTAAAACCGCGCGCGTACTTAAAACTTTAAATATAGTCTTAATATAAATTTATACTTTTACAGAAATCTGATATTCGCCAATTTAATACTGAAATATAGTAATGAATTAATTATTTGAAGTACTAAAAGTACTGAACAACAGTGCTTTTAATATACGTACTTCAAATAATTAATTAATTACTATTTCTCAGTATTAAATTGGCCAGTATTGTATTTCTGTAAGAGTAAGAAGCGACTATAAATATCAGTTCAGGTTTAATAAATTGCGTTGTTTTCCCAAAATTTTTTGCGCTTAAAACGAGATAAACATATATCCGGGCGTTGAAAAGAAAGAAAGCAAAGATTCCAAGTGCAAAAAGTGCAAGTAAGACGCAAATAGACCTATTGACCAGGTTCTTAACATAAAAAGGATTCTAGTCAAACTCGCTTGTTTCCGTTGTTTCTTTCCATCTGTTTTTTAGTTTGGCTCTTGACATATCGTGAATAACACCGTACCTGCCGACGTTGGTGTGACCGGTTTCGAGATCGGTGTCGTTGGTTTCTCACGTTCTTCCATCTTCTTGGCTGAGGGCGTGCTCGCGTTACTGCTAGTGCCACTTCTAGGTGATGGTGGTGGTACTTCCTTCTTGACCTGGCCACTCATAGGCACTGACGACGGGCCCAACTTGTCGAGACCGTTCTCTCGCGGTGACGCCGTGCCATTCGCCGCCGGACTGGTCGGACCCTCGCTCGCGTCGTCGACCACCAGGTCTTGGTCGCTCTTTTCACCATCGCTTTGCTGTCGGGGAGAACACGCACGGCTTTATTAAGGCGGATAGCAGATCAGGGAGCATGGAGCACTAATCTTGGATACCTACATGGCCAATGTCCTTGTCCTGTTCTTTCTTCAGTTTCTTACCCAGCAGATGTTCGTGCTGCGGATCGGGTGTGCTACGCGGTCTATACTTCTCCCGTTCCGCTGGAGATATCGAGTTTCTCTGTAACAAAGATAATCGACATTCAACGACGGAATGCTCAACGGAGCCGTTCAACGAGAATGTTACGATTTTTATAGAATCCCTTATCAACGCGAAAGATACGATCCGCTCTCGTCTAGCGCGGTTAATCCGATTACGGAGATTTACAAGATTTATTCGTTCAAGATTTTTTACGGACTACGCACCGGATTTTACCTCCTCTCGATAGATTTTCACGGAAAAGTATCGGGAACGAAGGACTTCTTGCGACCGTGGGGATGGTCGACGGATGGAGGGTAGAACGACTAAATTCCTTCCTTCCTCCTTCGCGATTAAATAAAACGACCTTCCCGTCGGACGGGTGGAAGAGGTATCGACGGAATTACTTATCCCTCTTCACCCGTACGACCTCCATTTCGCTTCGAGGCGAACGAAGAATAATAGGGCGGATCGTAGAGTCCTGCTTTTTTTTTTTTCTATCGTATTATGCACGAGTGCCGAGAAAAATATCGGCATGCAATTCCGAATGCAAAAGTACTCGAATATCTTGGGGATTTTATCGACTTCTTTTTATCGCACCTCTTTACTAATCGCTTGTATGAATTAAGACAAACTCTTTTCCCGAGAATCTAATCAGCGAAAAAATGAGAAGACTTTACTTTTATAAGTTTTAATATAAGAAATGTAAACGTGAGATAAGAATTGTATGTGTGTGGCCAGCGATAAACAACGCAAAGATTGCTTATCGCTATTCCGACCTTGTCTTCTTCGTGTTTCGACACGAACGGATAAAATCAAGAGGAAGATCATCAACGCTCTGACAATCTTCATAAAACGTGAAACACGTTTTCTTTTTTTTCGCAAAATTCAAGCTCGCTGAAGTTTCGCTCGCAGTATCACCGAGTCGAGGGTATCATCGAGCGGAAGCTTTACGAGCGGCAGTTTCGTCGTCGATACGTCGGACAGAGCATCGCAACACCGTCCACATGCCTTGATATATATATATATATATATATATAAGCGTGAAAGCCCTTTTCCTGTCCCCGATAACTGCGCTCCCCATCTTTGCAAACCCGTAAACCACCCCTGTCGCATCCCCTCGCAGCCACTGCTGCTAGTGTCGAAGTAAATCTCCTCTTCTCTCAATTACCCTTCGTCCCTCATCCACCCCACTACCAACGATGCCGGTTCTCTCGCTCTCTCGGTCCATTACTTCGACGCCTCGGTATCATCTCCCGCCTGTCGACCAAAACACTCCGGCGGGTGTTAAAAGAAACAAAAAGAAAAATGGAATCCTGTAATATATACGAATGCGCGAGTATCTCCGAACAATTAACGTGCAAAATTACATGCCGCGCGGAGTTAAGTGGTATCGCGCCCGGTGTCTTGTCAGACATTGTCGAGAAATCGCTCAGGAGAGGAACGCCAGTCGGGGCGAGAACGGGTATGAAAGTCTGCGACGCGGAAAAATCGAGCAGAAGCGTGTTCTCCCGTTTACAACGACGATATAGCAACGAGAAGAAAAGCGAAGACAAAAGATCTTGCTGGGAGAGGGTGAGCAGACGGAAAGTCTCGCAAACACGCGCTCCGCTCACGTCATGAAAGATTCCCAGTAAGAAAAGGATCTCTCGGGAGCCGTATTACGTGCCTCTCTTTCAAGTTTTCTTCGCGAAAGAATCCCGGTAGAGAGAAAAAGGGATCTTTTTCTTCCGAAAAGACGTCCTCTCGTTATCCGGAAACGGTCGGTCACTGCTTATCCGACTAGAGTCCACTGAAGCGGATGAGATGACTGTCGTGTCGTTGAAAAAGGAAAATCTGGCGAGAAAACAACGCTTGACACGCGTTCGCGAGAAAATAAGCCATAATGACTTAAAAATTTTATGATTTAGACAAACGTTATCACTGCGGTAAAAGCAACATTTGCGGAGCACATTCTCGACAACTTTGATCATTATCACGTCGCGTGTCTAAAATTATCACAAATATATACGATAATTTTTCATTTAAAAATGAAAATAGTTATAGTATTACAAAATATATAATAATAATTTGGTATATAATTTACAAACAGCGAATATTAAAAATCATAAAAAAATATGAACGATAAGATAAATATCGAACAATTACAGCTGTTACAATGCCTAATCAGGGAACTTTATTTAAATAATTAACATGTAATAGATTGTTGTAAATGAGGACAAATTGCAATAAAATCACGAGAAACGGGATAGAATACGTTGAGAAGCAATAGAATTTGCAATTACAAAATGATTACAAAATGTATTTACATAATTTAATAATTATACGAATGATATTATTAAGATAGAAAAAATAAATTCCTAAAAGACGAAGAATAAAAAGTGCTGTAAAACGATTTCTTTCGAGGAAATCGCGACTGGATTTAGTTTCCTGGAAAATCATGCGGAAACACACACCATCTCTTGTCCGCAGTCGATACCGCTAGTAAGTATGTACCCGGAAGTCTCGTCTTTCAGGGGTAAGCGCATCCTTTCTCCCCCACCCTGTCACGAGACGCCGATAGCTCGCAATGTCGTTTCGCGAAAGCTTTCCATTTCTGTTCTCTCTTACTTCCTCGTTGCCTGTTCGTGTTGCGTTGGTATATGTACAGAGAGCATACATATACATACGCGTGTGTGTATATAGATACCTCCGCGAAGAAACGATATACACGCGGCCCGCCTTCCATTCACGTAAGTTTACTTACACCTATCCCGTCGGCTATCCATACCACCCTCTCCCACAAAGAGGATTCGTGCCACGATCAATATGGGGGTTGGTACCTCAGGGGAAGACGAAGAGATAGCGGAGGAGGCGGCGGAATGTAGGAGGAGCTGCGGGTATACCGTAGATATATAGACTTTGTAGTGTTAGGGACGACTTGGTCCGCAAGCAAGCAAGCAGGCAGACAGGCAAGCAACTTGGCAAGCAGCAGCAGCAGGCACCGAAGTAGTATAGTCAGGGGTGGCTCTTTCAAGGGTGAGAGACGAAAGAGCGGTAGAAGGGAGACGGACGGGGGACGGCTTTGGCCGTGTGCATGGTATTGGAGTTGGCGGTCGCAGCCATGAGGGTGGTAAGTGAGTGAGCGACTCCTTCGCCACGGCGCCTCGTCTCGACTCAACCACCCTAACCTTACGGATATATCCCAAGCCACCGACCGACCACCCACCCGTCTCTTCTCCTCTTCCCTTTTCTACGTCGTCTCTTCTCACCCCTTACTGCCGCTGCCACTCGTGCACTCTCACCCTACGTCGGCCACCCCCGCGTTCCCCATCCGCCTGCCTGCTTGTGGTGCCTGTTTCCCTATTCCTCACTCCACCGTCGTCGTCGTCGTCGTCGTCGTCGTGACTAGGACCCTGAGAGAGAAGGTTACGAGCCGGAGTCGCGTCTCCCAAGACCCCGCAAACCCCAGCTGGTACAAGATTGCACCCAGTGGCTCTCAGTGTCGTCGTCGCCACCGCTGCCGCACCGCACCGGTCTCGAAGGAACGCGACGGAACGAGAGACGTCGGGAAATTGGGATTCCGTGTGGATCGGTACGATTCGATACCGTCGACTGCGGAGGATGCTCGTGGTCGACGGACATTGCGGGGCTTTGCGCCGCGACGCAGAGACGTTCGACTAATGCGTCTCGTGTCGAGACGCAAAACTCCGACCGTCGAAGCACGACAGAAATGTAAAGACAATGCTCTCTGTATTTCAACTTTGAGACTGACGTCGCACGAACGACCGTACAAGCTGTTTCCAAGCAGACTTATCGGTTTCATGGTATTTACCTTTCCACTCGAAACATCCATTGTGACGACACTACATAGATCTCGAACGAGTGTGATTCTCCAGCACGATCACGGTCTTCAAACTCGATTTCCGAATAGATAAACATCCGTGGCATTAAACTATCTTGACACTTGTTCCGCGATTTCGAACTCGTTTGAGACTAATGGCTCCTGAATATTCGATGCCCGATCGTGATTCTCGTTTCTACTCACCGGACGATTAATTTAATTAGCCGAAATCGCTCCCGCGTGCTACCGAGAGAGATTCATGGTAGAATCGTAAGCGTAATTTTGGGTGGACATCCGTTGGCTGGCTGGGTTATATATACGGCGCGTCGCAGCTTACTCGCGAATGCATGGAATTTTTTATGATCGCGCTGGACGCGGGACGGCAGCGGTAATCGGTTCGCGAAATCCGGCGCGTACGTGTCACTGGGTCAACCGGTGCATTCGTCATACCCGGCAATTAGTGTGCACGCGAATTTTTATCACCGACGCGGCAACGCGGATACACCCCACCGTGTTCCGGTCCAGCCGATCTTTTTTACGTATGGCTTTATCGAAATCGATACCTGCATCTCTCTCGATGAAAACAAACCGCCGATATTGCGCTTCCACATACGCGCAGGCAAATCGGATATCTTTCCAGATACAGGGGGATTTTGTTTAAATTATACTTGCGCAAATTTTAATCATAAAAGCGCCACACTCGGCGGCGTATCTCCTTTTATTTATTCATACAAACGCACCGCGCCGGTTTACCACACTTCCACCGCTGATTTGTCCTCGTCGAATTTTTCGGCGGAGGAGCACGCTATCTCGCAATCGGACTTGCTCAAATTGGACGACGTATAAATAAAGCTCACACGCAGCGCCGCGAATCAGACAGACATTCACAACGCTATGATTTATGGCGCAACCGTAAATAGCAAAATTCTCTTTCTCTCAGCGCGTTACTCGCCGTGTTCTCTCGCGATGCGCTTTTTTCCCCTCTCTCTTCCCCAGACCCGTGGTGGAATTTGCATTTTTAAATTAACTCGCGTCTGTTTGCAGCTATCTCGGCTCGGCGGCGCCGCGCTGCTGGTTGCTGCTGCTGCTGCTGGGCTCTGCAATTTTATGCAGCAACGCGCGTGTGGACCGCGTCCCATCTCACCCCCGCGTATACACCACCATCTCGTCGCCGCCGTTCTTTCTTCCGCATGTACATAGGCGCACCCGCCGTGTGATCGATAGTGCAACAGTTATCGTTATCGCGCCGACGAACTCGCGGCGCGGATGGTTTTTCGTTCTAACCCAGCTTACGCGACAAAAACTGCCGAGGTAAATTTCTCGTTTTTCTTTCTTTCTTTCTTTTTTTTTTTTTTTTTTAACAAAACGTAACTTCAGAAAACCAGCGGAGTTTTGAAAAACGTCACACGTGCTCGACGTACGTGCTTGACGGTCAACCCCTCGCGAAACTTAACCCTGAGTACACACGATGATTTTCCGATGCTTTACTGTACACAACAGATCTTTCATGTTCCAGGTTAATTTTCATTATTTTAACAAATTTATAAAAATTATTAAGTGATTCTTAATAATATGTGTACTTTAGTATTTCAAGAAAGCATTTATAAAATTGTGTATTTAAAATCAAATAGTTTATAAATGTTACGATTAGTTATATACCCGATAGTTTTGCGAAAAAAAGAAATTTGTAGGACACGACTGACCCAAATCGTGTGTACTGAGGGTTAAGTTCGGTTTAAGAATCAAGCGTCGCGCTTCGTACAGCTCGTGCTTTTAATTACGTTTTTAATTACGGACGTACGGTTCTGACAAGAAACGCCAACACCACGTTGCCCACGTGAATACCTACTCGACCAGTTATCCCAACCTGACGTCGGTCTTATATTGCACGTGCGATTTTTCAAAGGTAAAAATACCCATACGTCCATTCACACGGAGGCGTTGTCGGCTAAGTCACCGAGTTTCGCATCAGCGATAGCTGAAACGTGAGTGGTCTTTTACGAGGAAGTAGCTTCCTCGGAGAATATATATCGCCGAGGCTGAAGAGCGAGGAAAGACGACACGAAGGGTGATGCGAGGGTAAGAGACAGAGAGAAATAGAGAGGCTATTGGGCGGGCGAGAGCAGATCGAAGAAATAAGGGGCAAACAGAATAGCTTGCCATAAAGTGCCTGCGCGTTATCCACGGGGGAGGAGAGAACGAGGAAACATTTTTATCGCTCCGTCAGAGAGAAGTATAGAAGGAAGCAAAACAGACGGAGTAGGACGAAGCGCTGCAAGAAGTGTGCGGCGAGAGGTGGAGTTACGGGTAATTGAAAAGCCCGTGGTGCATCCCGATCGTCGCTTTATTTCGCTCGTGCACGCTCGACAGTATACCAGAGCTTCTCTCCTATTATCTCGCCCTTCTACCCACTCCCATCCAGCCGTCGTCGTCGTCGTCTCCTCTCTCACGCTCTCACCTTCCGCACATCCGAATAAGAAAGACGAGAAAAAGCCGCGAGGAGGAAAACGGAGGGAGGCGCGACGAACAGATGCCCGCCGAGAGGTAAGCCAAGGTGAGAGGAGACGAGAGAGAGGAAAAAAAGATCGTACGCAACAATGCCCGCGGAGGTGCATTCTCGCGCGATTACCGACGCGCGGCGCGGAGGGACTCCTTAACGAATGGCTTCGTAAACCATGGGCGCTTTAAGGTCATTACACATCGCAAAAAAAGAGAGTTAATGGCCGTCGTCGAGCCACGCTGCGCCGGCAGGAGGCGAAACGGAAGAGTGGAAGGACCGGTTGGCCGCCCGTCGTCGATCGACCGTCTGATTTATAGCGGCAGTATCTTCCAGCGGAAAGACGAGAACGCGCGCAACCTCATTGGCTTCCTACGTTAGCGGGTTAAACGCGTTCTTCTGCGGCGCACCGTACCCTTGAACGCTCGCCAAAAAGCAGCCACGTGTATGCCGTTAGATCGGGGAAAGTTCGACCAGAATGCGGAATATACTCGATCGGAATGGTAGACACGCGGAGCGATATTAGATTTTCCCTTCGAAATACAGAGCCGAATTATACGCTGCGTGGTATTTCCTCTCTCGTTCTATTTATTTGCTTGAATTTCTAACAAGAAACGTACGGTGCACGCGAGAGAGAGAGAGAGCGCAATTGGAGAGCGTATGTGTGTACGGACGCGCTCGCGAATTTCACAGATTTTTCCTGCGAGTTCGCGTATCGGACACGTTATGTAACGGACGTTATGTTGGAATAAAATAATGATCCTTCGCTACGTATCTCGCGTCCTCGTTTGCAAACTGCATCCGTCGCGCGTTGCACAGCGCGCCCGTTATTTCCAGCGGGACGTTTTAATAACAAATCCACGCTTTCGCGGCCGCTCTTCTCTTCCGCTTCTGCTTTTTCGTTCCCTTTCCTCCCTCGTATCCTTTTTCCTTTTTCCTTCCCCCCTTTCGTTCCCACCGTCGTGAAAAAAGCTTTCACGGCGCGGTAGAAAACGCGTTGCACGGTACGCAGCACAGTCGGCCGATTATATTGTGAAATATACACGGAGACGTAATTACGGGACGGTCGATCTTTGCGTCGGTTGTCTACACTACGTGCGGCATTTTACGGCCGTCTCATTAAATTACGAACTCTAATTACCGGTCGGCGAATTATTAAAAAGCTTAGTCGGTCGTTAAACGCGCCGCACGAGTCGTAAAAGCACGCCTTCTCGTGTCGAGGATGATCATCTTGAGCGTAATGGGAGTACCAGCATAAAAACACACATGCACACATTAAATAAATAAGAATTTTAAAAAGTGGCCAAATAAGAGAACGGCGCGGTACTTATTAGTACGCAAAAAAAATTGTTTAAAGAGATTCAATTTTAATCATATTTAACTTGCTTTTACAATCTTGAACCGCATTTGGCCGCATTTGGCGCCATCTTTAACGATATACAAAACAGGAAATTTATCCCCCATACTCTTAAGTACAAATAAAAATTTGACACATACAAAGTAATTATTTACATAATAAATTTTATAATAAATTTAAAGGGGGAAGATTAAGACGCCTAATGATCTATTGGTAGATCTAGAAATTTGTCAAGAGAAGATCATAGCGCACCGCAAACAAAATGTTTTCAAAATAAAATATAAAAAGCTAGACTATACTTAAATTATTATTGGCATTACATGGAAAAAATATTATTGAAATGTATATTTCACAAAACGTTTTATTTAAAATTATTAATTAACACACGAAAGAATGTATAATAAAATTTATTATATCTAAAATGTATTTTTTATATCTAAAAGAGAACCTTAAATTAAAAAATATGTTTGGAATTAAAATTATGATTAAGCATATTTCTGAAATATTAAAAATATATATAACAGTTTGCATAAATATTTAAAAAAAAAAGGGAGGGGCCATGCGGCCTCCATAGATTCACCAGAGAATTATATAATATTAGATATATAATTTCAAGGATAAAAAATCGTCCGCAAAGCGCGCGGATAAAAAGAAAGTGCGGCGTGAAAAACTCGCGTTAATTTCTCGCCGGAAGATTGTGACTGGGAAAATTTGTGCGAGCTTATGTTGGGCCCATAACGCGGACACAAACGGCGCGCGTAAATATCGGCGTGCGCGAGGCGGAACGAAAGCCGCGAGCAGCGAGAGAATCGATCGTAAAGAACCGCGACGGAGCAATTCGCCGTTGAGGCACTGTTGCTAAAATTGCTCCCAACCGCACACCTACGTATCGTGCTGGGCGTAATAAATATTGGAGAAACGTTTTATTCCGTTTCGCAGAATCGTCATCGATCACTGCGGGCGCGCAATGACTATAAAACCGCCGATCCGTCGTGCTCTGATTGCGCTCGCTGCGCGCGCGAGACGCAACCTTTATGTATATATAGACGTATACATTTTTTAATTTTTTCTAACGATTACGTTTGTTGCCAATCGACTGTAAAACTAGGACGCGTTACGAAGTGCCGTGTTGCGTTTTTGCTGCCGTTGCTTTCGTAAGCACGATCACCGTATCATCGCATGCGCCTCTCGTTAAGATAATTGATACTTAGAGTAATTAAACGTCTCCCACCGTATTTATTACGCGATACTTTAGTGCTTGGCGTTTCGTCATAATTCGTTTCGCGAATAACAAGCACTTACTTTGCAAAATGTATATAAATTAAACATTGTACAGTTTTACAAGCAATGCATATTTTATAAGGAAAATAAAAAAACTCTTTAGAAAAAAAATAAACAAGTCTTTCATCAAGTTCGTCAAAGTTATACTCCATAACGGATTAAATCTTTTCCGATCTATTGATCTACGACTTTGCGTGCAGGAAGAGAATATCTTTAAAAAAAACGGTAAGGAGCAGGCTATAATAAAGTAATGCCAAAAAGTGAACGCAGCGAAGCGTTGTTAAGGCGCTACTGTATTTTTAATTAATTAATTCGCGAAAGCCGCAGATTCATCGTCTCATAAATTCCCGTGTCAGAAGCATCCTTCCCGAAGGGGAGAGAAAGACCAAGAAGAAGTATAATATCGAGGATAGAAGTAAAGTATGTAAAGTATTTAAAAATATTAAGTATCCCCGAGAGAGAAGAGCGGATATTAAGACAGAGAGAATTGCAAGCTCAGAGAGGGTTGGAGAGTCGTTAGAGTTAAGGGTAGGGGTGAAAGTGACAGCGACGTGGAAACGGAATTACGGGATCGGCACGGTGGAAGGTGGTAGGAGAACGTTTCAATTAGTAATTAAAACGTGCCGTGCAGTAACCCTCGCCCCAACCTCCAGTCGCCACTCTTCCACCCCTCCGCGGTACAACGAGGCTCTTGCTCTCTTATACCGTCGTCGTCGCCACCGCCGCCATCTTGTAAATTAATTAATGCGTTCCTAACGAGATCAGAGGCGTCGGTAAAGCAGGAGGGTTGGCTGGTTCTCTACTTTGCCCGCCAAGGAAAGAGGATGAGAAACTCAAGAGCGTAACTCGCGCCTCGCGCACCCTATGCGGTTGGATACACTCCGAGATCGTCGGAGCAACATCCTCGTTCGAATTCCATCTAAGAACTAATGGGGCTAATTAAATTCCGGATCTCTCGTATCTAATAGAAAAATTTCAAATGAAACTTTATAAATAAATAAATATTACGTATTTTTAAACACAAATATTACAACTGCAAACACAAGTTTCTGATTTTTCACGATTCTAAGCGGAAAATTTGTTTTAAGTTGCCTGTGACTAGCTGTGTACGTAAAATATATCGTCTCTAGTGTGCACTGCATTTCAAGCGCAAACATTCTACATGGATGCGAAATTGTCGTGTCGCGGCATCGGTCGCGAATCTCAACGGCGACTTTTCGAAACTCTCTTTCTCTCTCTCTCTCTCTCTCTGCTGCAATCCTCACAGCCCTGGATGAGAGCGAATTAGTCTGTTCCCGGGGGTAGACAGCAGAGACAGGGTGTTAGTGGAAGGGGATGTTGGTCGGGGGGTCGGTGTCAGGATCTCTCGACCCTTTCAAACCCTTTCATCGGCGCTTCACCCGCTTACATAATGCAGCCACTCTAATTAAAATAAATTACACTCTCGCGCGTCAGTTCGCTCTTTTATCTCTCTCTCTCTCTCTCTCTCTCTCTCTTGGCCTCACACCCGTGCTCGCCCTTTCTCTGTGTTCTCCCCCTCTTTCGCTTCCCTTCCTCTTTTCTCTCGGCTAGCTTTTTTTTCGCTCTCACCCTGTCGCTTTTTTGTACCGCACTTTCGACCACCACCCAGGTAACGCCCCTCTCTCCCGTCCTCATTCTCTCTCTCTCTCTCTCTCTCTCTCTCTCTCTCTCTCTCTCTCTCTCACTCTCTCTCTCTCTCTCTCTCTCTCTCTCCCCCTTGCTCGTTTATTTGCACTTTATTCGAGATTTAATTTACCGACCTCCGGCGACAGCCTCGTTGGTGCGCGCTCGACTCTGTGATGGGATTAAAAAGGCGGGTAGGGGATGATAGGATGGAAGAGGCTGAGCGGTGAGGGAGAGGCGAGAGGATGGCGTAAAAGTTGGAAAAAGAGTAACGCGACCGCGAGCTCCGCGACCAATGGAGAACGAACTGCCGGAAAATGGCTGAACCAAGGAAAAAGCGAGGAGGCGTACGAGGGGCTGAGAGGGTGGAGGACGAATAATCGATATCGCGGCGTCTCGATTCGGAGCCGATTTTAAACTCTCGGAACCGAACATGTACCTGCCACCACAACATCGCGATGGCGCGAGGGCTTATACACACAGTAAATAACGAAATCGATTTCGATTAAACGTTTAAAATCGTTTCTGTTTTCATGATATCAGGATCGCTGATGCGGTTGCAATGCCAGCCTCCGGGCTACGAGATACGGGATGATTTTTTTCCACAATAGAATATTTGATTACAATTAACGTTCGGTAAATCATATCAGTGTCATTGTTCTGAAATAAGTGACGGATAATGTCGTATATATTGTTGCATATTCATGTTAATGTTTCACTCTATATAAAGAGATCATTGTACAAGATCAATATTGAACTGCAAAGTGATAACATCCAATGAAAGAAATAATATCGTTGAATTATCATGAAATATTCTCGTTACTATTCCGGTGATTGTTTTATTAAATATTTCGTGTTGAAAATAGAGAGATTCATTTATCTACAAAACATAAACGAACGCGGAGAAAGAGCGTGCACGAAAAAGAACTGCGGACATAATAATATATTTTTGGCTTTACAGTCGCAGGCAATTTTCGTGAAAATGCGTTCACATTACAGCGAGATGAATCAACATTAACGGTCTCCACGAGTATCCACCGTCGAGACCACCAGTTTTCGCGACAATTTACCGTGAGCTATCCGAAACGAGGCGTAAGCATCGCGCAATTCAATTTAACTCACGCTTGCATGTCCACGAGGGGGGCCAGGTAATAGCTGGGAACCCCGCCTTTTTCACCCATCTGTGCAATAGCAATAAATAAATATTCGCGTTCGTTGCCCTCCCTTCCATCCCCATACTTCTGCTGCCTTTTTACGCCACTTAGGGGGGGGGGGGGGAGAGGAGGGTAGCCGCGCTTCATGGTGTTTTATGGATTTGTTACGAGTCGACGCTTTTTGGCTGAGCAGAGAGTTGTCGAGTAGCTCGCACGGGGAGTATAGCTGTAGGTCTCTCTTTTCCCGTCTTTTCCTCTTTTTCCGAGTTGGCGCAATGAACGACGACAACATCCAGCACCGCGCTGGCTTCTTTCCCGCATCCTCGAAAAGCTCCGAGGTGTTCCGCAACGCACAGAAGAAATATTTCCCGGGTCGTGAAAAATCCTGAAGGTAAAGAGGCTACGCACACGCGAGAAAGAGATAAGAAGAGGATGCGAAAGGTAAAGCTCTCAGGGATGAAAGTAGAGGACTTTACTGGTGCGCGAATAATAACGACTCGTATTCTCTCCGGCTGTCGTCGGTTTTCGATTTGAGACGCCAACTTTCTTTCCTTTCCGCCCTTCGTCTCTTCCTCTGTACATATACGCGTATATATGTATATATATATATATATATATATATACACATATTCTCTCTTCTCGAGGTTTTTTTTCTCTCTTTTCCATCTAGCTCTCCGCGATAGTTTGCCTCTTTTCCGCAAGCACCGTTCTTCCTCGTCGATCCAATCACGAGATCGGATTGCACGGAAGAAGGGTGGATGGAGGTGCAAGAAGGAACATGAAAATGTAGTTGGGTAACGACCCGCCGAGCGGAATAGAAGTTTTATCGTACAGCCTGCCCCGTGCTGCGCTGTGGAGAGGACGTATAAATTCAAAGTGACGCGAGAAAGCGGATCGATGGGAACGTAATTCTTCGCTCCTCGGAACTCGGTAAGTACGGCGTCAATTTGTTCGATGGCTCGGAACTCCCTTCCGTTAAAAAGAAGACGATAGACGCCTTCGCGCCAAGATCGGACCCTCGATCAATACGGTATACATGCGGTGAAACGTCTTGATAAAATAAGGAAGATATGAAATTTCAAAATAAAAATACGCGTAATTACAGCTTTTTAAAATTCATCGCCATTATTATTAACACACGTTAAGCAAAGAGGAAAGAGTAACGCGTAGCGTGGTTCGATCTGCTGTAAGGTGTTCGTAAGATGAAAGAAAGTGAAGAAAAAAATCTGTAGGGAGGTGAATAACAAGACTCACCTTTCCAGCAATCAGTAATATTATACGGGGTGAGTAACCCCATTAGCATTCATATTTCAATTTCACAGGCCTCAGAGTCGCAGTTTGAAACTGTGGAAGGTACTTGGTTGGAGCGGTGTACGGGGGAGATAAACGGAAGAGAATTCACAGAGAAGAGCCAGAGGGGAGGAAGCGATGCGGATGAGAGGGAGGAGTACATAGAGGGTGAAAGAGGAGAGCTAATATCGATAGCAACCTATTACCATCTATCTCCATACCGATGTAATGGACGCGCAGCCCCGATTATCAATCCGTAATAATTGTGCATATTAAACGGGCACTAATTATCGGGCTGGCAGCGTGCCGCGGGCGCCATCGCCATCGAATCGAACGAGTTACAACTCGGTGGTCTGTTTCGCTCTTTCCCTCCATCTCTGTCCCTGCATATCTCTCTCTCTCTCTCTCTCTCACAATAAATTTCCATGCAACCGAAAGAGGATTAATAACCAAAAAATCATCACCAGCCCGGGCGCGAAAATATTCGCGAAATCAAATATCAAACTGTGTTTTTCTCGATTCGCCAAGTAGTTCGCGAATTTTTCAACGAGTGTGAAACCTTAATCGCCTATTCGTTTCGCCGCATCGCATCGGTTAATGCGGGAACGCTGTTACGACGCGCGGGACCGTTTAATCGACGCCCGAGCTAACTGCGCACATCGATATTCATCCTGGAATGAAAAAAAAAAAAAGAAAAAAAGAAAAATGGAAGAGGCGGGTGGGAGTTCCGACCGCGGCTGATCGATTCTCCTTTCTCGCGTGAGCCTTTTACCGAACGATCGATCGATCGGTAGGACCGATCTCGCAGGACACTCGAGAGAGACCTGAGAGGCGGAGAGCGCGAACGGCGGTGCCCTCGAGCGCTCTCGAAGCTTTTTTCCTCTCCGGAGCGCTTTTAATAAACGCGCGCGCCGCAACCAGCGGACGCTTTATGTTATCGAAGAAGAAGAGAAACGCGGAGGAATAGAGAGACTGAGAGCGGAGTGAGGGAGAGAGAGAGAGTGAAAGAGAGCGAATACCGAGTGGTCGATGAAAGCGGAAGGGAGTGCTTTTGACGACGAGCTTTTTACGGCCCTGTGTTCCGGTGTTCAGGCTTTTACGTCCATTCCACGCTTCCTCCTCCTTCGTCACCATCTCCACCTCCCATCCGCTCTGCGTCACTCTGTTTCTCTCTTCCTCTCTTTCTTTTTCTCCTCGCGTATCGCGCTAATTTCCTCTTTCGCTCTCGTATTCCTCCACCTCCGCTCATCCAATAATACATCGCGCGTAAGCGGCGATCTAATCCCCTTTATGAGGTGAAATTTTACACGCCCGACAGTACCAGCGATGTGCCAATCTTTTTCATTCACAACGCGAATAATGAGAATTACTAGATATTCGATGTGATACTCACGTGCCTCTCCTCAGCCGGATTGAGACCTGTAACAAAGAGTAAAATTTCGTGTGAATTACGCGTGAAAATCGTGATATTATTAAGATATTATTACAAGATGACAGCGACTGTTCTCGTCGAGATAATCTATGTTTCAGAAATCACTCTCGACAGATCTACCCACCGACAGCGAACGAACGCTATGAATGTTTTTTTTTATTATTATTACAGCGTCGAAGGGAATAGAAGTCGGCGGTATGTCGACGGAATCTTTTCCGCGGGAAGAAGCAGATAAAGGAGAAAGAAGGAGGAGGCGCACGAGACTAGGTAGACTTCTCAAGGATTTCCGAGACGGCAAGCGCGGAGGAGTGAGAGAGATCGGGGGAAAAAGAAAAGCCGGCTGGAACAAGGAGAGGAGAAAATCCAGACAGAAAAGCTTTGTCCTCGAGAAGCCGAGTTCATAGTTTGCCCTCGCTCGATTTCCCCAGCCTCCTCCTCTTCCTCCTCCTCCTCCTCCTCCTCCCCGTACTCTGCGCCAGTTGGTACACTTTGGTCTCGTAGGAAATATCTTAACGATATCTTTTTCCTACCGTTACCCGTCCTACTACGAAGTAAGAATTACACGAGCCGTTTATGTTCTTGGTGCACTGGGACCGCCATAAATTGCCTCTCTTTTCTCTCTCGCGACATTAACCATCACGGAAATAAAATATTTTTATTGACGCCGCGAGAGACAGAGCTTCGATATACAAACGATAGCGAGACATTTTCCCCAGTAATAAGTCGCAACGATAAAACGCGTATTTTCGTCGCTCAATGAAGCCTTAATTTCTAAGTTTCCATTTGGAGCTTCCGTTTGAATATTCTCAAGTATTATCGACCATCTACCTCGAAGTGAAAGAGTGATTTTATTATTATAGTCTCCCCGTAGTCCGTCAAATAATAACGGGAATGATAGTCGGGGAAAATCTTATTGGGTCGAAAGAACTTGCTCGTATTTTTCCCAGCTACCACCTAGTATACTGGCAGTCGACGTAAAATGTGAAGAGAAGTCGAGTCGTTTCAGGGGTTAAAATCCTGGATACACGTTCACATCGTTATCGAGCAGACGCGTGCAAAGCAGAGCAGTTTCGGAAGATAGAAGGAGCAGGAGATATCTTCTTTCTCCATGCGCCAGTATAGAGCTCGCTAATGCCCGTCATCCCCCTTTTATCCTTCCTGCTATCCGGCCAGAGAAAACTCTTTTCTCCTCCCTCACTCGACTACTCCCGCGCTCGTAAACGGACGCGGAAGAGCGCGCATAATTTTCTACTAAAGCGCGAAGAGGTCGTCGAGTGTTTCCGAGAGACGTTTTAAGGACTCGCGTGCTCGCATCTCCTCTCCCATCTTGGGATAAGTTCACTAAAAGTACCGAGGACAAGCTCGCCCATTACTCAGATAAAATTATCAGATAAAGAGTGGCTCGTTATCGAGTATTCGAGTTATTCAACGAAAATCCGCTTCGTATGAAAATCATACCACTTCTATTCGGAAGGAGCAAAATGCGGAGATAAACTTGGAGTAAATCGAGCGAGAATCAATTCGCCGTTATTATCAACGCCAACACGGCCGACATTGGTTTCTAATCGAGCATAAAGACTGCAGACTCTCGTGTTGCGGAGTGAAAATAAAAAGAAATCGCGCGGCGTCGCGCAGACAGCGGATAGCAGATATTGCGGCGGATATGTCCGAGGATACAGTCGTTTTAGGGGAGAAACGCGAAAAACCGCCGAAGGGAAGAACAAAACGAGAACGAGGCTGCCGCGCGCTGGTAGAAACAATTCGCTCCGGGCAATGTTCCGGAAAGAAGGGAAGAAGTTTCAGTTGTCACGACAGAAATACTGGGCCGTTATACGTCTCTCGGTTCGCAGCGGAATCTCTTTTCAAAAGAGTGTCTGCGATCGTTGACAATGTAGACTGCAGTAGATCTGTTCTTTTTGACTGCGCTTTTTCACGCCTTCTTTGCCGCGAGCAAAGCGAACGTGTGTTCACGCTTCGGCGAAAGAAAGAAAGAAAAAGAGGACAAAGAGTTCGCGTTATGCGGGACATAGTTAGGAAAAATATATACGAAATAATATGTAATGTTACCGGATAAGATATCCCTGTGTCCGGATATTTACACAAAACTTTATATTTGCATGTTTATATTACTATTATTAATCTCAAATGTGCTTTGTTAAATATAATACTGTAATTTAATTGTAACCGTTAAATACAATTAAATCACATAATATTGTAATAAAAAAAACTATTTAAAATTAATAATAATAAATTTTGTGTAAATGTTTAAACATGTTTGATCATTGGTACGTTCATCTTGTTCACGTCATCAAACAGGAACTATTCAGCAATTTACGGTATTAATAAAATTTCTAAGATAGCCGTAGGCATTTCCGTGGAAGTGATTGCTTCAAGATCGACGGATATCCCATTATCGGCCCATTGGTTGGAAAACGCAAAACAACGCGCAAAACAAACCGGCCGGAGGCTATATACCAAGCCTGAGTAACATAGTTGAGTGTAAGTCGAAGGAAAGGATAGACAGGGTCAGAGTGGAGGCCATCAGGGAATAGAGACAGCGAGTAAGGGCGTCAGACGCGGAAAGGGGGAGAGGAAGGGTTGTGGAAGTACACTCGTGTCGAGAGGAAATTCTGAGTGCTCTCTCGAGAGATGGTTGTGGCTAGAACGAGACACGTCGAGCGAGAGATCGGAGGAAAGCTAGGAAGCGCGCGAGAATAAGAGCGAGAGAGGAGAGAAACGAAAGATGGGAGAGAGGAGTTTGAAGGAGTACCAGCGCGTCTTCGTCAGCGGTACGTGAGGCCCCCGAGAGCGCGAACCAAGATCTTGCAGTCGCGTGACGTGCCAACGAGAAAGACAGATGTAGGGGAGCGAGAAAGAGAGAGAGAGAAAGAAGGAGGGAGGACTAAAACCCGAGAGGATTCTCGAGGTCAAGATCGAGAGTTTCAGAAGCTTCTCTCGGGTTTAAGCACGGTCGTTTGCATCATCGGCTCGTTCGTTCCAGACTGCACTTAAAATAGCACGAAAAGGTTCCGCTTAATTTCAGCGACTTTGGAGCGGTGTCTCATCGTACACTCTCCAAGTGATCTCTTTCTCTTCTTGAAACGCTCTCACGAACAGTTTTCATTAGTATTACGTCGACGAGCTCTCGACAGATTAATCGTGTTTACGTTCATCGTCGCTGCGTATATCGCTGAATCATCGATGAGATAACAAGTCACGGCGAGAACGGCAAATCAACAACGTATCGTCCCATAAGGATCGGTTACCGGCCTATTCTCGCAGAAGCAAAGATAGACGATTGAACAGCAGGTAGCCGAGTTACGTGAAACACGAAGTTGAATGCGCAACCATTCCGCGAACGAGACGGTTAAACGGATCGTTTGGCGCGCAAAATATCCATGAGCGAGTCACTGACTTCGCCAGACAGTCGAGACATTGGGATCGACAGACTTTCACGAATTGAATCTTTTCTAACCCCTGTGAAGCTAGCCCCCCATTATTTAAAAAAATAACTTTTTTTGAGAGTTCTGAATAGATTTCCAATAGTTCCAGAGTTCCTGATAGGTTTAAAAAATAGTTCTGTTCGAGAAAGTAAAAAAAACGTCATTGAAGAACCAGAAATTGTCATCTAAAAAACAGCCATAACTTTGAAAGTGTTATTTTTACTCAATTTTCTCATTAAGATATTTTATAGAACTCTGTGGGGGCTATCCAGAACTCTCGACAGAACTGTCAAAATCCTTCAAAAAAATTTTTTAGTCCTCCATGTTGGAAAATGGACACCTATAATCGCTCGTAACTTTTGCAGTTCAAATTTTACGAATTTTTGTCATTAGGATTTTCGACAGAACTCAGCGGAGCTACCCAGAACTCTCGATAGAACTGCTATACAGATATTATATAATTGTTTCAAAAATTTTTTTGAAGAGTTCTGACAGTTCTATCGAGAGTTCTGGGTAGCCCCCACTCTCACGAACAGTTTTCATTAGTATTACGTCGACGAGCTCTCGACAGATTAATCGTGTTTACGTTCATCGTCGCTGCGTATATCGCTGAATCATCGATGAGATAACAAGTCACGGCGAGAACGGCAAATCAACAACGTATCGTCCCATAAGGATCGGTTACCGGCCTATTCTCGCAGAAGCAAAGATAGACGATTGAACAGCAGGTAGCCGAGTTACGTGAAACACGAAGTTGAATGCGCAACCATTCCGCGAACGAGACGGTTAAACGGATCGTTTGGCGCGCAAAATATCCATGAGCGAGTCACTGACTTCGCCAGACAGTCGAGACATTGGGATCGACAGACTTTCACGAATTGAATCTTTTCTAACCCCTGTGAAGCTAGCCCCCCATTATTTAAAAAAATAACTTTTTTTGAGAGTTCTGAATAGATTTCCAATAGTTCCAGAGTTCCTGATAGGTTTAAAAAATAGTTCTGTTCGAGAAAGTAAAAAAAACGTCATTGAAGAACCAGAAATTGTCATCTAAAAAACAGCCATAACTTTGAAAGTGTTATTTTTACTCAATTTTCTCATTAAGATATTTTATAGAACTCTGTGGGGGCTATCCAGAACTCTCGACAGAACTGTCAAAATCCTTCAAAAAAATTTTTTAGTCCTCCATGTTGGAAAATGGACACCTATAATCGCTCGTAACTTTTGCAGTTCAAATTTTACGAATTTTTGTCATTAGGATTTTCGACAGAACTCAGCGGGAGCTACCCAGAACTCTCGATAGAACTGCTATACAGATATTATATAATTGTTTCAAAAATTTTTTTGAAGAGTTCTGACAGTTCTATCGAGAGTTCTGGGTAGCCCCCGCCAAGTTCTGTCGAAAATCCTAATGACAAAAATTCGTAAAATTTAAACTGCAAAAGTTACAAGCGATTATAGGTGTCCATTTTCCAATCTGGAAGACTAAAAATTTTTTTGGAGGATTTTGACAGTTCTGTCGAGAGTTCTGGATAGCCCCCACAAAGTTCTATAAAATATCTTAATGAGAAAATTGCGTAAAAATAACACTTTCAAAGTTATGGCTGTTTTTTAGGTGACAATTTCTGGTTTTTCAATGACGTTTTTTTTTACTTTCTCGAACGGAAATATTTCTTAAACCTCTGGAACTATTCTCTGGGACTATTCTAAATCTATCCAGAACTCTAAAACAAATAATATTCTTCGAAAATGGGGGGCTGCGTGAAGTTAGTTCCCCATTTTTTAAATCGCGTTTTTATAGCTTTAATGGTCAGAACTATTTTTTAAACCTATCAGGAACTCTGGAACTATTGGAAATCTATTCAGAACTCTCAAAAAAAATTATTTTTTTAAATAATGGGGGGCTAGCTTCACAGGGGTTATTTTCTATCGACGCGACTGACCGTGCACGCTCGTCAAGAAAGACGCAAAATTACACGTGTCAAGCGATTGACGAAAGAAAAAATTTTCATTCGAAGATGATACTTTCCTAAGAATTTTAAAGTAAATTTACCAGCTATAAGAATTTTCAATATTTCAGTTTCCGTAATTATAAATCTCGAATTGAATGCTCGAAACAATTTTAAGGCTCCAAGTATTAAATGGCTCAAAAATATATTCTCTAAAACTTTTAGAGTGCCTCTTATTCTGAAGAGTGAAAGCTCACTCTTAAAGATTGAAAACTGAACCACTCTTATTCGAGACTGGCTCAATTTTCACTCTTTAGATTGACACTCCACTCGAAAGAATTTAAAGGATAAAAAAGAAAGTTCATGTAAGTTACCTCCGTTAGGTTTGAGATCGTCTGGTTGACCGCGATGAAGTTCCGGTTTTGTCAACATCGACAGCGGATGTGCGGCTGTGCCTCCGGGGGTGGCAGCCGCCCCCGGGGGAAGGCCTAAACCGAGAAGCGCCGCTGATGCGGAGGTGGGAACCGGTATACCCGCGCCCGGGCCTAACCCAGGAAGTCCTGGTATACCCGGATGCGGTCCCATTGCCGCACCCGGTGGCAGTTGCTGAGCATGCATCTGCTGCAGAAGTCTTGGTAAATCCGGCCTCTGTTGCTGCAACAAAAATTTAACGTGTCGATAACATCGTTTACGCAACACACGGCTTATCCATCATGATTGGGATAATACCGTCGGTCATTATCGATCGTTCGTTGATAAGGGCCTCGTGAAGTATCGACAAGGGAAAGATTACGTGTTTACGCGAGTACGTACATACGTGCGGATCGGCGCGAATAATACATATATATATATATATATATATCGCTCGGATCTCGTTAAGTTCCGTAGATTAGATTAAATAAGTGGTGAGGCAATTAACGGGCTCGAGAGCGCGTAACGGTGCCTCTCAAGTATTTCCGCTGTAATTACCAGATAAAAGCGAGCGAGTATTATTCTGCGAAAGACGTGAAAAAACGCGATGTACGGGAATCGAGGCGATCATCGCTAAGAGCGCGGCAGATTGGAATTGAACGGGACGAGTGGGATGGGGAAAACTTTAATAGCGCGTCGATATTATCGTGGTCGCTACGATCGAAAGAGAGAGAGAGAGAGAGAGAGAGAGAGAGCGCCAAGTCCAATAGAAGTTCGGAAATGATTTTTACGGGCTATCGGTTTAGCACGGTGGTGTGGTGTGTACGCTGCCGCAGCTTCGTTAGGAGAGTCTGTTTGCTGAACGTGAACTCACGTTTCCAGCGCGGACAAATGCATAAGCAAATAAAATCGCGCTCGCGAGCGAGCGCGCGTGGATTTAAAAGCACGGCACGGTGCACCTCTCCTCTCTCTCTCTTTCTCTCTCCCACTCATCCATCATAATTGATCAAACAATTTCGTTTCTGCGAGAGGAGACAGGGAAACAGCGAGGGGGTGAACAAAAAGCAACGCAACGATAATTCGCTGGAAAAATCGCTCCGCTTAATTCCAGTCACGATCGCGCGTTCTCCCCGACTCTCTCTCTCTCTCAGCGAATCTCTCTTCTCCTCGTCACTGCCAGCCACCGCCAGCCGCTGCCGCCGTTACGCGAAAATACACTTCGTTACAGTCAACGGAGGCAACTTTCCATTAGCAAAGCATACAAATTGCCGAGTAAACTCCGGCAAGTTTGAGTAACCTCCGCGTTCGACCTCGCCCGGGTAAATCAAAGGCTGCGAAACAAGTGGAAAGACTTGCGCGCGTTCTACCATCGAGCGAACGAGTGAGTGAGCGAACGAACGAACGTCTGCGAAAAGTTTCACGGAAATCTTAAGCGTATCTCGCCCGTAGTTTCCTCGTTAGTTGGACCAAGCCGCCAGACAAATTGTGGATCTGTTCAACGCCGTTTTAACGGTTCGCAGATCATGTGCGGAGGCGAGACTGGTGGGGAGTAAGTAATCACGAGAGAAACAGAGAGAGAGAGGAGGAAGGATAGTGCACAGACGGCAAGTGCTAGAGGAGGGTATGGTACACCCACACCCACGTCTGTAACCATGTACACTCGTTAAGGCAGGCCGGGGCGAATATATATTCCAGGGAGTAGTTTGCCGAGATAATTAAATGGCTTAACGATATAATAACCTCGCGTCGAGCGTCGACTGTCTGAACAGAGCCACCCACAAAACATACAAACACAGGAATGTGTATAAGCGTGCCGATGCTGCGCCACGCTGCGTCTGTGTGGAGGAATGGAGATTGGAAGAGAAAGAGAAAGTGAGGCAGAAGTAGAAAGAGCGAGAGAAGGAAGAAAGGAGAGAGATGAAAGACGGAAAACGGCTTTACGGTCCACGAAGCCGTATTTCTGCGAAACGTCGTCGGTGATTCAAGAAAGTCGGAAGCCCCTAGGAAACGTTCCGAGTTTCCACTCTTGATAGCGATAATAATCCTGACCCGGGAGCCTGCTATCCTCACGGATTCGACTTCTACTCAGAGTGTTACCCTCTTACCAGTGCCAGGAAACCACTCTCATCCATGTGCTGAGATTCCCCGTAATACCGCAATAACGGGAGGAACGCTTTGACGTCGTGGCGCGAACGAATTACACGAAGGGTGTTCAAAGGTGTGAATTTCAGTTTTCAAGTCCTTGAGAAGGAAATAGACGAAGAGGTACATCGAAATGTGTAATAAAATATTTTTACAAAATTTAAAAAATTGTATATGAAAATATTTGACATATTTTTGTTTTCCAAACTTTATATAAAGAAACATGATACTTTTTTTATTCCGTTCTATTTTCACAAGAATTACACTTCCCCGATTTAAGTGTCTTTTTTTTTTATTTTCCGGATACAAAATTACTTAATCTTCGTGTGAACCATCTCGCGGCACCTGCATTGCATCCGTTACCAAGTGTTCGCCCTCAGCAGTTTTCGTCATAGTTGCCACTTGCTGACTCGACCAGACGCGAAGTTATACGGCCAAGAAATCTAAAGGGGATCATCTTAACCTTCTTATGTTGCGTATCGTTGACACACTCGGTAAGCGTCTTTGGCTTAAGTAAGCAGTCGCCACAAGAATTGCGATCGATGCAGGTATGAGTGTGTCTATCGCGAAGAAACGTAAGCCAATATCATTCGCAACATCGAAGCTTCACAACTGCGATATCCCGCCTATACATAAGAAAGTTTACAGCAATGGGTTTCTAATAGCTATTATACATGAGAGAGAGAAAGAGGAGAGAGAGAGAGAGAGAGAGAGAGAGAGAGAGAGAGAGAGAGAGAGAGAGGGAGAAAGCAAAGGAGTATCTTCCAAGAAAAGCTAATCTACCGCGATATCTATATCGCGATGCGAAATAATCCGCGAAACGATTATGTTTCCTGGTCTTATCTATCCACAGCAAAATCGACCAGCGAATCCATCCTGGCTTGTTCAATTCGATCCATCCGGCATAGCTGGTGGGATTTAAGAGAAGAGAGTAAACTAAGACGGGCGGCATTCCGGAATCCTGCTAAGGATTTGCCGCACGTACCCCGACAACGTCGCAGATCTGTGGAAGTTTCTCCGTGGGCTGTGTGGGAAGGAAGGCTCGGAGAGACGGAGGGGTAGCTGGAATGCTGATTAGTCGACGCTCGTGAACCGTAACACTATAACCTACCCCCGACGGCTTGGGTAACCGGGCGGGAAGACTCCGGATAAGATTCAGTGAGAGAGAGAGAGAGAGAGAGAGAGAGAAAGCGAGAAAGAGGCAGCTATATAGGTGGTGAAAGCGAACGCGGCGAGGAATAAGGGTGCGAGATATTGAGGGGGCGGGAGACGACGGGGTCGGAACAGAGCAACGGAGGAAGAGAACGAAACGAGGGTTGGAGAAGCCGGTGGCTTAATAGGGAGGAAATTGAGTGCTCGAGCAATATTGAGGAGGATTCGGGATTCGCCAGGATCGTATCCGTCCCGTCCGCTTTTGGATTCCTCGGACGTGCATCGGCTTCCAGCATAGCGTGCCCGCAGGGGTTCTCCACCCACCGCGAATGCTTTTCACGCTGGGACGCACGTGAATCGGTTCGCTATGTATTCGATCGTGTCGCGAGCGTGATTCCACGACGGTACTCGCGGTGGCGTCGCCGACGGAAGATCTATCTTTGTAACAAGATATAGTATTGGAGTGCACTCACCCCAATGATAGTGTTCAGCTCGGTCATGGTCACTTGTTTGGCTCTGTCGAGTGCTGAAGCGACTTGCTGCTGATGCTCCTGCGAGAGAAAAGGCAGAATCTGCACAACGATTGCGTTCAGCCTTTTCGCTATTTCCGTCTGGAAAAGATATAATAATATATCTGTTAAAATATCTATCTAGTATATAATTATTAAATTATCATATATATATGTTCGTGAATGTAGAAGCAACACACGCGAAGCAAAGAATGAAATTATTTCTAAAGATTCTGTGAAGATTCTTTACAATTAATTACTACTTAAATAAGCGTGAAAACCGAAATAAGCGCGAGTAGTTTGGACATAATGAATTAAAACACGAGATTTCGATTTTTCTAAATCTAATCTCCTCTCTATTACTCGGAAAAAACAACGACGTTACTAATTTGACATCAATTAAATAATCACTTAACAAGCTTAACTGATAAGAAACATGAGATTGACTTTTATTTCCTTGATCTTCTTTGCTTATAAAATGTATCGCTTTTTGAATTGTTATATGAAAGAGAAATCACAAAAGTTGTTAAATGCGTGAAATAAAGAACGAGAATCGCAGTGATCATTACAAATTAGTATATAAAAATTGTTCACACATTTTCGTCATTTCTTATGCATATCATATTGTTTGTTGTTTCCCTTGCTTAATTAGAAGGCTATTAAGAGGAACTAGAAGGAAAAAATTAGGAACGATAAAAAAAAGAATATTTCGTTAAGCACTCAATACTCTCCCCTCGACGAGGCACGTATTACGGCAGGAGGGTTTCGATCTGACACCCGGAGCCCTCGGGCGGCTTGTTCCGGATCGTTAAGGAAGGTAAGGGCTAGCTTAACGCGCCCTCACGAAGGAAACGAGTGAAGATGCAGGTGCGGCATAACCGACCGAGGGTGTTTACGACGCCCTCCAGCTGGAAGAGACTGCCGGGAATTAAATTAAATCCAGGCAAGATTGCCACAGTGACGCAGACATTCACGCGCACCGTGTTATTTCACTCTAGTCTGACTTACTTACCCCAACATACTTAACATCGGGGGTGCGTTACTTTTTTATATCACTTCGAGACATTTTTCTTTCGTTAGTGAATGCGTCACCGTTTCTAAATCTAATTTTTAATACGTAACTTATCTCGACACGTGACGTAACTTCCTTTTGATTCAATCCTGATGGTTTTTTATAATGCACTAATTTTCTTTAAATACAGGAGAACACTAGCTTATTAGGTAATCACGTACAAATCTACGCGCCAGGCCGGATAAATCGGCATAATTATTCACACAGTACAATATCACACAACGCGAAACTCCATTTAATTATCGCGGAATCAACAGGCAGCGCACGGAACGGAGCGCGGACCATTTTCGATGCTTTCGTCGAGAAAATGAAATCACTTAATTACCTCAACAAAGCGGCAGCTCCGCCGCTCGTTTCCCTGCCGACGCGTAGAATTCGCACGCTCGAAAGACGCGGAAGCGGAAGCCGCCGATTCGTCGTGAAACAGGAAGTAAACCGCTGGTTTCTACATGCCTCTAATTCTCTCTCTCTCGTACCGCATCCTCGGTATTTCGTAAACGCCCCGAAAATATATAAGCTCGGCGAACTCGCGGTTGATATAAACGCGAGCGAGCTTCCGTCAACGCGTTTTTGCCGCTGCTTAAACGAGTCTCGGATGCTAATTGAAATATCGCCAGACCACTGAAATTCTTGGCAAGTTTCCCCCGAGTACATCTCGGCGAATGAGCCGAGAAAAAGAGAAGTGGGGGGAGAGAGAAAGAGAGAGAGAAGAGAAAAAAGAAAGATAAAGAGCGAGAGATTGTGTAAGTGAGTGTACGTACGTGTACGTAGAACGAAGATGAAAGAGAACGCAAAGAGGAGGACCTGTTTTAATTACTCGTCGCCCTCTGAGTGCTGGTTATTAAGCCGCTAATTATAATGTACGCGAAAATGAGTCGAGCAATATCGGCCAGACATCGCGTATGAGAGCAAGAAGGTTTACGCAGTATGCAAAAGGAGCGCAATATGCGGTACACAGAATGTGCAATTTTATGGAACATTGGAATTTTAAAAGTACACGTTTTGTACATACGTATCATGTACGTACATATCCAAAAGAGATTATGAATAAACAAGAATTCCATAAAAATAATATGTAGATGTAATTTCACATATATAAATCGATTAGATTTTCTATAATAAATTTATGATTTTTCATAAAACTTTACAACACACTGTTCCCTCTTCATTTTTTCTTACTTCAAGAAATATACCTGGTACGAATCGTTTAACGTGTTTAATGATTGACCTCTGAACATGACACGGCTCATTATCACAATAGAACTCGAATGTACTTGTATTGTTCGTAAGGATAACACGCGGAGTGTGTTTCGTAACGTGCGGTAAAGTCCCATCTACTTGGCGTACTGTAAGGCAGTTTGTGGCGGTACTAGAACCAGAAGATTTCAAGCGAGTGGTAGAACGGGAGAGGACATTGTGGGCGAGAAATGGTGGCGACTCCAGGGAGGAAGAGACGACGACGGGGGTGGAGTCGTCGCAAACGTAATTGCGTTGCCAAGAAGTTTTCCCCGGGTGAGAGGTAACCAAGAAAATAATGAATGGCTCGGATGCTCTGCTACCGCTCTCTCGTTCCAGAAGAGGAGAGAGAGGGAGAGAGAGAGAGAGAGAGAGAAAGAGAGAGAGAGAGAGAAAGAGGAAGAAATAGCAGAAGTAGAGAAACCGAGTTTTGGCCGCGGTGTTCTCGTTGGCCTGGATTTCACACGGGGGAGAGATGAAAATCTCGCCCTGAGAATGAATTTTTCTCTCTCGTGCCAAATTGGACCAACGAAGATTGCTCTACTCCGAGCGGAGTCTTTCACTGGCCGCGAATGGCTTTTTCCTTAAAATAGCACTTGCAGCGGACGTTGTTGTTCGCTATCGGAATATCAAGGATATGTTACAATAAGATTTTGGCCAAGACTACTAAAAATCTATGGTTACATGCAAATAACCACGTACGCGAGTGGTGTGCAATTCTCAAAACCTTCAATATTCCTCCTCTTTTCTTTTTCATATCCGCGTTCTCTATGACATTACGAGGAGTCGCGACGTGCGCTGAAACGGAAGACGCAGATGCTCCGGTTCAGTAATATCGCGAAAACCGCAAGAAGCTCTCGCAAAGTGCCATGCCTCTCCTCCTACACACACACACACACACACAAACACACACACATGCGGCATCGCTGCCGTTGTGTCGCGCGCTTGCACATACCCGGACACGCGGTTACGAACACACGTGTATCTCAAAAGGAATCAGCCACTTTCCGAGACGTTCTCCCATACATATAAACAACACTATAGCGTATGTCTAAAAGCAGGCAGCAACATTCACGGCATGAAAATGCAAAGCGCCCGAGTGCCGTCGATAAAATTCCTCGCCTGTAAAACGATGACGTGAACCGAATGCTCTTTCACCGCGCCCCGGCCCAGCCCGCGGCCTGGCCCGATAATCCGATACTCGAAGCTGCCTCGAGAAGAGGTCGGCCTCTGCAAATCCGACTGCGTTCTATACTATGCAGCAAATATCGAAGCACGATCTTATCTTTTATCGCGCGTGGCGCATCTCTATCCGACGCGGCGACGAGGAACTTTATCCTCCGCGCTCTACGCTGGAAAATGTTTAATCGAAGAGTCAGCATCCAGTAATATAAGATAGAAACAGAAGAGAGAGAGAGAGAGAGGGGGAAAGACAGAGTTTGTGGCAACAAAGCCATGCTCGCCGCCAACCTCTGCCGACTAACCGGAAGCCGTTACTTGCGCTAACGAGTAAACCAACGGCTGCTCGTCGGACTTTGGTGGTATTATGCTGCGCGAGCAAATAAACTGGCGTGTTCGGCTAACTCCCTGGTTTCTGGTAAGCCCCTGCACACCGGCGGCGGTTCTCGCTCGCTCGGCCTGTAAAGCCCGGCTAACGTCCGCGTGATTGCAATACCCCGCGGCTTGCGGAGAATACCGGATGTGGCCATGTGTACGCGCGCGCATCTGTGTACACACGCTGGACCACCGTGTGTGCGCGAGCATCAGTGGGTGGATTAGAGGTAGAAGAGGGAGGAGAGTGAGACACGGATAGAACGTCCGTTAAAGTATACGAAGAACCGAAAACTCGTTGTATCCGCTGTTGTTTCGAATCGTTTGCGTCCTGTTACATTGAAAGTTAGATTAAATCAATTTTCCGTCTCGCGTAACGTCACGTCGCATCCAATCGAGTCGCGTCAGCTAGTTTTCATCGCGTCACGAAACCAGACAACGCGTATATCCCAGCAGCAGCAGCGGCTGGATCTCCTTCCGTCGCGCGACGACGTGAAAAGAATCGATAATGCGCCCTGTCTTTTGTTCCCCGTCTATCGTTCGCGTTCGTATTGTCGATGCACGAAGCTATAACTGACAAATAGGTCAAATGCTGTAACAGCGGAGATTTGACGCGGCACAAAACGAGTACCTCCCGCCCCGTCGTTTAATCGTTAATATCGTCGTCGTATACCGATTGCGATATCCGCGCGAGCGCGGCTGGTCAAAAATAACGGCATTCCGAATCGCGAAGTCGATTAAAATGTGCACGGATTGCGAGATGAAAACGAAAGAGAGGAGGGGAAGGGGGGGGGAAAGCTCGCGACATCGTTTCAGTGGCGATTTCCTCGTGACACGCGTGACGAACACGCGCGCACGCAGTATATTTGTCCGGGAGTCGGGTGAGCAATGCGCGAGTGAGCACGGGGCGAACGCGTCGCGGAACGACCGCGCGGACTAGCAACGCCTGAAATTGCTTGTATAAATATTGGAGCTCGCCATTTTCATTCGGTTAATTTTCCGCGGTGGACGCACCCGAGAGACCGCGATGAAATTTTATACGCTTCGCACGTCTCTCGACGTCGTTGCACACGCCGCTCTGCAACGCGATGCGGCACGCATGATCTCGTTCGTGAATTTAAAAAAAAATAGAGTCAGAGAGAGAGAGAGAGAGATTGGAGGGAGCGAGAATCACGGCGTCGCGTAAAATGGCCAACTCGCCAACTCGAATAACTCGAATCGCCGTTAAACGGGTTATCGGAACGAACGGGTTACGAATGACGATGATACGCTGGCTGTACAATGTGTTGGCGGTTGTTGTACCGCTAGTTGAAGGGTACAATTGCCTGTCGCGATGATGCGGTTCCCGGCTTCGATCGTACTTCAACATACTGTAACAACAATTGTCCAAGCGATGATAAATCTAGTACAATTCAGCGAAATTCAATTTTTCTCGCAATAAGAGTTTTTTATTTCATACAACCGGATTTATTTAACTTCGGTCACAGATCATAAAATACGATTCCCCTTTACGATCGGATTGTCGTGCACAGAATTCGAGGCTGGAGACAGTTCTGCGAACATAGCTCGGGCCAATCTCCGAAAACAGAGGGCAATCGACGAGACGACGAAGGCCCGAGAGGGAGAAACATTGTGCGCGAACGTTGGACGGTAAACAGGCTACAATCAATTCGGGGTTCGTCGTGGTCGCGCAACGAGGGCGGCGAGGGGTGACTTGGAGTAGCCGCAATTCGGAGAACATCCACAGCTTGTGTGTACGGAGCGTACGTGAAACGTGAACGCGAAGCGTGCTACAGAATGTGTGTTTGCGTGTGTGTATGACCCGACAGAGAGAAGTCGTTGTTGCCACTAGCAGTCGGTATTGCCGTCACCAGCTACATCGTTGCGCTAGAAATACCGGGATACCAGAGAGGAAGAGGAAGAGAAATAGAGAGAGAGAGAGAGAAAGAGGGGTGAAAACGAAAAGGACCTTGGGTTCTAGCTAGAGATCTCTGACGAGAGGTAGAACGAACGAAGAAAGGGAGACTCGCTGGAGAGAAGGATAAGTGGTACTCGAGTCGCACAGCAGAAGCAGCAGCAACTCGGTAAGGCGGAGACCCGACACAGACGGCCCGACCCCGAAAGATCGAGATGTTTGGATGTTTGAACGTCGGAGTGCTGTCTCAGCACTCGAGCTTCCATCCATCCTTCCCGTTTGCTCCCTGCTATCTCTTCGAGAGTGTCCCGATCTCGCGCGATACCAAGGATCTACCGGGTGGCCGGAGTCGTTTTCATTCAGATACGTTCTAGAGAGATGTGGAAAAAGATGCACAGGGATATCCTCGATCCTCCAACGATTCACAGAATAACGAAGTAACCGCACTAGAGTGGTTTACCGACCACTTACACCACCATCGCCACCACTCGTTCCTTCTCCCACATGGAGTAAAAACGAATATTTACAGAGAATACGGAAACCTATGGCGAGCAAGTCTCTGGATAAACTTCTCTATTATACTTCTCGCGTATCTAATTATCCGACTTCTCGGCTCTCACCCTCTTTTCGCACGACACGATGCTCGCAGTGGCAAACGGCCGAATGGATTGGCAGAGCGATCGATCAGCGAGTGTCAGTGGGTTACGGTCGACAAATTAGCGGCACTCAGGATATTAAACGTGCAGAACGCCCATCTCTCCATGCGAACGCGCGCGCACAAGAGCTACGATACATTGATAAACAGCTAATAAGCAGTAAACTTTGACTCAACTATGAACGACCGAGCTACTAAAAGGATGTTGAGAGTCACTACTCTCAGAGTGACTGCAGCAAGAGCTATCTCGAAAGAAGTTGCGATAGTAAGTGATGCTATATTTAATATCAAACTTGTCACACAAATTCCTCAACTTTTCCCTAATTTTCAGACAAAATTTCATGATTTCCTGATGCTTCCAATAATATAATATTTTAGAATTTGTGTTTTTCTCCTGATTTGGAAACCGTTAAATATTTTCTTACAAAATTAATTTAATAATATAAATTACTATTAATGTTGCTGATATATATACTATACTTGTGCATTTAATTATTAATTTGGTATTTATAGTATTATTTCAAAACTGCGTATAGGTGTATGTGATGTATGCATATCAAATTTCTTTACAACAAAAAATTTTAACATTTCAGAAAACTGCAAAATTCCCTGACTTTTTCCTGATTTCCAGTTTTGTAGCAAACTAGAATATTTAAGCTTCGGTGGATTGACCTTTCACGCGAATATATCATTGCGCGGGGATTCATCTCGACGCGGCGTTTACTCGTCGGATCTTGCGTCGCGGAGACAAAAGCCGCGAGAGAGAAACAGAACAAGAGAATCAGAGAGAAAGAAAGAGAGATAGAGGCGAGAACGAAGCGCAGTTGATAATCCCGACCGCAGCGACGTATTCGTGTGGCTCTGTGCACGTATATATACGGTGGTCACTCTCTGGTCGAAGCGATGTGGGGCCGGCAGAGACCACTAAGCCCACCTGATATGTCCTATCCTCTCTACTCTACCGCCAGTATACTACTCTCTCCCTCCCTCCCTTCATTCCCCTCTTACTCTCCGACGCCACTGACCCTTTCCTTTGCACCCTGCCGAGGGGCAGTCCGCTTTCGAACCGCAAGCCACAACGGGCTACTGCCTTGATTAAACGCGCCATAGACCGCCATTATCGCTGATTGCGCTAAACATTAACGGACTAGCCGCCGAGGCCGACCGACCGACCTCCTACTCTCCACCCTTTCAAGTACGAGTTTCGTTGTGTGTACAGTACCCTCTCTAACAGCTTGTTATTATTGATACGAAGCGAATTTCAGGCCGAGGCGTATCTTCGTTCATTGAACCATTGAGCCGATTCATGTCTTTGACTTGCGATTAGCCTCCATTGCTAGTCGATTTTCAACTCCTGCGATTAAACACATTATATCCTCGAATAAATGCCGAATGCAAGCGCAAGTCGAAATTAAATTTTTATTTAATACACAATTTCATTTACATTCAAATCGTATACGAGTGATCCTTCACTGCATGTACACGACGGGTATTTCGAAACGTAAACGCGACTGCGGTAATCAACGCGGAGTCGAGAACGGGACTGAATGACATCCGTCGCGGCGCAAAGCGAGCAAATTAGTGCCGTGGCAGTCTCGCCCTACCCTACGGACGCCGTTAAGACGCCTCGTTAAGAGTCCCTCCTTGCCTCGCACGAACACTCCTCCTCCTCTTCATTCCACCAGCCAGTGTCTTGGCACTTCTCTACCGTAACGCTTGGGCGCCTCGGGCCCCGGATACATTCGCTACGGCGGTGTCGTCAACAACGACGACAACGACGACAACGTCGACGACGACGAAGACGACGACGTCGACGGCAATCCGCATTGCCGACTTGACTTTACGACCGCCCTCGGCACACCCACCGAAACACCAAGAAAATTATCGTCGCCGGGCGACCCTCGTAATTCTCCAGCACAGCGAATGCCGAGGAAAACAAGACCTTCCTTCCTTCCTTCCTTCCCCCGTCTAGCGACCGTCCAACCGTGGGGTAAGCTCGCGCAGGAAGTACAATTAACTTAACGCTAATTGCGAGATGAAGACCGAGCGGAGCTCGGTGGAACCTGCCTCCGGCAATTCGCAGACTCAATTACTCAGTCATATGATACGGCGATTAACCGCGCCAGTTTCCTTTATGCCTCCCTCCTTCTCCCACCGACTCTTTCCGCAGTACGATAGATATCAAAATCGCGCGGTTTAACGCGGCCGCGCCGTAAACACCAACGGAGTGAAATGAATAAACTACGCGGAGATAAAGCACATTGTGTATCTAAGCAGATGCGCGAATCCTGTGTACTCTAAACAGATGATTCCGAAATTTAAATCTTGAAGTCAGCGAATTCATGAAACTTGTCGAAAATATATTTGTTAACCACATCAAGAACTTTTTTTTTTTTTACCGAATCTTGCAAAAAAAATTGCTACGGTACGAGTCGCGGATTTAACGATGCTTATTATTCTTTTTTCCTTCGACACCCTAGCTCACTGACAAGCTCAGTAACATATATAAAAATAAGTATATTACTCCCTCTCTTTATTGTATAATACATACATATATATATCATATATATATAGTATATAAAGCAGGCAAAGCGATCTCTTAACGACATCCTTAAGCACAAGAGGGCTCGAGGGTGTTCGTTCCACCCTCTCGTTGATAGCTGGCATAATGCTAACGCCCCAACGTCGATAAAAGTGCTAGGGGCTCGGTTGCATAAAGCCGACGGAGGAAAGTTCGGGAACTGCCGCTTCAGCTGAAGGGCGAGCACGTAAACATGCCCGCAGGGAAGTGTTGTAACGTCACCAATGTATACCTCCAAGCGCAAATTAGATTCGCACACCGATACGCGCCCCTTTTGTGCGAGCTAATGTTGGCCAGCGAACTTCTTATCTCTCACGCGTATTCACGTTACTCCCCAGAATATGATATATCAAGAACGTTTGAACGTCCACGTAAATACCAAATGTGTTTAATTGCCAAACATGTTTAATTATCAAATATGTTTGATTACCAAACAAGTTTAACTCCATTACAGTTTACTTTGTTGGCAAACGGGGATTTCAGATACGTACAATCTTTCGATACGCGCGATCAAAGCACACAACGAACGAAGAGAAACTTTATATAGCCTTATCACGCGCAACCATCAATCGACGAGGCCTAAATAAAGATAGCAACCGACTCGAAGATAGGGCTCTTAAAAGCTCAAGACGATGATAATGGAGACGAGCCTCATCTCTTTCCTCAGACCACCCACCGTGCTACACCTGCGCAGCACACGGCGCGATATACAAGCGTCGGGCAAACTTTACGACTTGCGTTTTAAACACAGCGCTTACAACAGCGCGACGGCACGGAAAACATGCCGCGAAAGACGCGAAGAGGCGCGAGAAGAGGAGAAAGGGCGGCGAGAGGAGGGGGGGGGGGGGGGGGAGGCAGGACGAGTCGTAAAAGATGTACGAGTGATAAAAGCGATCCCAACCGCCACCGACATCAGGGAGGGGGCTAGTAGTAGGTAGTTACGCTCCCCTATCCTTGCGAAGGAAAGGGGAAACGACAGCGAGAGTGCTTATACGTGGATCTTAAATCCCGCGAGAGATCTCGATGGCGTCTATTTTCTTTCTCCTTCCCTCTCAAAGGCAAACCCTTTAACCCCTTCCCTTCTTCCGAGTTAACGGCTCGGCTATTCCCCGCAGCGCCGCGGGTTTTACCGCGAGAAATTTAAGTGCCTATTTGGAGACGCGAGAATTAAGCGTATTCCTCGTGTTTCGCGCGCTCGAGGTTCCAGAATCTACTCCGACGTAAGTGCGAAAACGGGAGAAAGAGAAAAAGGAGGAGTGATAAAAATTCATGACCGCCCGCGGTCTCGTATCGTGTACTTGCGCTTGTACTATGATTACTTCAGATATTACCGAGGTGCGAGTACGTGCGCGAATTTTTGTACGAGTCACTCGTATCGCGTCGTATTATATAGACAAGCTGGTTAACGCCGATTAAGATGGCGCGAAAGGAGAAAAGAGAATCACGAGTCGGGATCTAAATTCACATCGTATACGTGAAATAAATTTTGTTACCGAGATAAGATGGATCAGACTGTGGACCACCACTCTCTTGGACCAGTCCAGAGTAAGTTACTCCGGCTTCTCTCGTTCGCGGGAGAGAAGGAACGTGATTCGATTCGTGCGCGGCAGTCTCATGCTGGCGAAGCCCATTTGCTGCGGATAAAACCATCCACGGATAGCGACGTCTGCGAGCAACATCCTTCTTATCCGCGGGGCGAAAAAGGTGCACGTATTGTGCGCGCAGTGGGAAAAAGAAGAGAAAAAGGATCTAAGCCGCGGTGCCAGTTGAAAGAACTTATCGTGTTGAGAGATCGCGAGTATGGAGGACGTGTATTGGGTACATGGAACCCCCGTCGATATCGCGGATTCCTACGTTGAAAGCACACCCGACTGGCGTATGTATACGTGCGCACATATACACATGAATGCCCGTATTCCCCGCGGATGCGCGTTCTCGCGACACCGAGAAAAGGAGGACGTAGACACGAGAGTGCGAGCGAGAGTAGACATTTCTGTGTATATTTTATTGTGCACATATTGCGAACCGTTCTCCGCCAAGCCGCACGGCACACACGAACGCGTGTCAAACTCACACCAACGCAACGTACACGCCTCTCGCTGGAGACCCCCGGGGGGGGGAGGGGGAAGGGGGACGAG
>NW_017276214.1:773719-805301 GCF_001594065.2 Cyphomyrmex costatus
CCGAGCCGCCACCGCCAACGCGTCCCCACCGTCAACCACCGCCACCCATTCACCACCCCCTGAACGGCGGCGGTGGCGGCTGCTCCCGGGTGTTTCCCCCTTCCGGCGGGCACCCTGTTCTATCCTTTTTCGCCCCCGCCTGACACCAACGTCCCATTCGTTCCTCCACTCGTTGCGACGGCCCGGACTCGCCCTCTTTTTTCTCCCTTCTACCTACGACCACCCCCGCCGCGCACGCCTTCTCCCTTTAGCTCCCCCCCAGCTCCCCTCCGTCTCTCGCCTGCTTCCCTCTCAATCACCATCTGCTCCTCCGCGCGCCTCCACCTGGCGCGGCCCGACCGATCAAACCAGTGGCACTGCAGACACAATAAAAACGGGAAAAAAAGCGCGGCGGCCGCGCACACATTTCGCGCAGTCACTCACTCACTCTCACGAGCAAGAGATGACGAGCTACCGGACGCTTTTGAGAAGTTATTCATGAAGCGCCCAACGAGATTCCTCGAGCGTCGCGTATTTTTTTCCCCCAGACGCGACGCCCAGCGTGCTCGATAAAAAATATAGAGGCGTACAATTTTACGTACGTTAAACGTTTCGTTTTGTTCGACAGATCTGAAAATCGCTCGACAATTTCCGTGACCGTCATCGTCGTTATCTCGTTAACGAGTGGAAAACGTACGCGTCTCGGATACATCGGGCGAAATCGCGATCGGCCGATCTTTTGTTTTTCCGAGTGAAAGGTGGAGCACGCGCCAAACAAGGGACCGAGCGAGCCGAGCGGGTATTGACCATCCGATATCGATATTTCGCGACGCTTTATCGCGGACGTGCTCGTTAAACCGATAAATGAATAATGAGCGTACTGTATATGGGATGGATATGGAGAGACAACCCGGGAGGGAGGGAGGGAGGGGGGGGAGGGGGAGACAAGCGCCGGGAGGGGAGATGGAGGGCGCGCGCGAGGGGGAGAGAACCAGCGAATCGAACAAAACAACGAAATCGAATCACTCGTGGTGGCCGCCCATACTTTTCATGCGTGAATTTTCCGACTGCCCCGACACGTACGTGCAGCTGCGGAATCGCCGGTAATAGCGTTAGTAAAATCGAGAGTAATGCCTGAAAGCGTTTACAATACGCATCGCTTCCTGCAAATAAAAACGTGGGGAACGCGCGCGACCGCGTGGTCATTGGCCGACGATGTACGACGGAATAGAACGGGTCAAAATCAAACTGTATACCGCATCGTGACACAACATTCTCGATTTCCTATATAATCGACGCCGGCGCCGAGAGGAACGATAAGAAAAATGTGAAAAAAAAAAAAGAGAACTATGACACATTCCCCAGTAAAGAGATGTCGACACGCGTTTAAAGCGCTTTCGCTAACTACTATATACATACTCTAAGCGTTCTCGACGACGTCGATCCTTCTAGAAATCGATAATCACTATGCACACCTATAATATCCGATATTAAATGAGCCACAGTAGCGATTACCTTATTAATTCACGTATTATACGAAGCCGATCGAAGAACTGCTCCGGTCAACGTGGGCGTTTATATAGCCGCGCGATATACCCATAAACTATCCGGCAAGCGTGATTCCGGCTGACAATGATTATCGTACAGGTGTAACAGGAAAACGTAACAGCTCGGTTGCGGTCAGAGACGGCTGACGATGATGACAGTAATTGCCGAGAATTAGCGACGTTAATAACCTCCGGGGAGGACGGTGGGAGGGGAGGGGGGGGGGGGGACCGGTCGCCGCCGCGTCGTCGGCGTTAATGTAACACACCCGATAATTCCCGGGCGCGCCCGCGATATTTTGCTCTTTCGCATCGCCGGATCCGTTATTCATTCTCGCGTTCCGCGCTTTTTCTCGTTTTATTTCCATCGCGCGCGCTCGCGACAACGCCCGGCCCTCGTTATAAACGCGCGGGCTGGCTATTAATCGCGGATACCGCGTGGCAGGAGCGAGCGTGTCGACGAGGCGGTGGCGCGGCACGGCATTTCGATTTTATAAATATGAGATACCGGATACGCGCGCGGATCGTGTACGCCGCGCGCGCGCGCGTGTACGGAGCGTGTAAATCGCGCGCGATAATACCCGGCCGATAATAATAAATCCCCGACGTCCGGCTACCAGAAGCGATAAATCGTAACCGAATTAAAAGTGACAGCAGATAATAATCGTCATTCCGATCCAGAAAAGTGCACGAGACCGTCACGTCGTATATTTCAGAGTATACCGCCTCGAGTGCTTATCTCGAGGATATCAGGGGCATAAAACGGCGGATACGACACGATCGTATTGCGATTTCCTATCGGAATTTATATTCCATCGCTCCGATACCACATTTCACACACGGTACGTATCTCGTGGCTTGTTCCTCCACGTAGCGCACGAATGTCCTCTCGTGAAGAGGGAGTCTTGAAAGAGTTATGCTCTTCATTCAACCTTAATACGTAACTTTTCTACGAGACTTACAGGCGGAAATCCACGTTTCGATCATACAGAAAAATTGCCATTCGGTCTCCCGGAACATGGAATCTCTCTTCTTTTCCATTTGTACGCGCTCCTTTACATATACTAATATTTTCTTTTTCCTATCTAACAATATTTTTCCAGATATTACTTTTACTTAATTTTTAATACTCCGACAACTGGAAGATATCATCGATATTTTGATCATGAATTTCGGTAGATAAATTTCTCAATTGGTAAAAAAGTATAAATAAAGTACAATCCCCCCCTGCCAACGTCGACGATGATAAAGACTCGTTAAAACTTTGACAAGTATAAGGACTTTTTTTCAGATTTTTATATAATCTGGAACAAAACAAAAAAAAAAGATTCGCTTCTCGAAGACTCATATTGCTGACGGAAGAGTCAAAATTCATTTCACTCATTTAAAATTCATAATGTTGCATTGAGAAAAAAAAATTGTTCATTTGACTAAATTAATTCAATTCTTTCTTTCTTTCATTAAAGAATGTATGTATTTAAGTCAAGTATAATATGTATTGTTAGCGAAAGGTTAAATAAATGACGTACGTAGTATGCAAATTTATCGAATAAATAAGTTAAACAAATGCTTGGTAATTGCTGTTCAATTTCTCCAGTCACATCCCAGCACCCAAAATACTTGCAAACGCGTCAACACCATCTCTCGGTTGAATGCCTTGCTCAGAAAAAGAGATAAGCAAACTGCTACCTGACTTGCCTCGCTACCGGCTTCGTGCAGACCTGCGTCGCGTCGTGAGGCCGACGCGAGGTCTTATTCATGATTTGAGGGACGCATCCTGCCGGAAAAAGAAGAGGAGACAGAAAGAATAGGCGGGACACAAAGCGAGAGGGACGGGGTGGAGAGCGGCATGAAGGAAATAACGGGGGCTCAGCTGTTAAATATTCAATAAACGTGAGCATTACTCGTCGCTGCACGCCCACGCCCAAGATAGATTATGGTGGAGTGTCGATGAGGGGCGAGAATATCGAAGTAGGCGAAGAAAGAGGGATCGCCATTTATTCTACGGAATTCGTGATCGAGATTCTTGTTCGATAGCGTGTACAGAATGCCTCGACTCTAGGACACTCGAGAGCTACGTCGTCGATATCGCTGGCTTGTCGATAATTCGACGAATTCACTTGTACGTTCGGTTTCAAAACGAGATATTTCTCAGACCTTTCGCGAACGGTGGATCGAGAATCCATTCCGCAGATAACAACAACAGAAGTATGCGATTCTCCGGCGGGATTTCTGTACAAAATTACGTCGAGCTCGCCGGCCCGGAGGCGTTTGACTTCTATCAGACGCGGCCTATAATTAAGAGAGTCCTCTCGTTGCCGATCGATTAACGCGTTTTCTCCTTTTCCCTCGCGAGCCACGTCGACCCTAATTTATTTGACTGGGTACCACCTTTCTCTCGTCGTGAAAAGAGAGTAGGGAGAAAGAAGATAAAAGCACGCTTCGCGGTATGGTTACCATCGATACATGTGAGGAAATAAAAAATTCAAATGATCCATTCGATACGATGAATATATATGTATATATAGATACAAAAAAGGAGCTTACTGAAATCTTTGTAATGGAGATTCTCGAAATGGATCTCGGTACAAAAATAATATATAGGATAAAAATACCTAATACGTAGACGTTTAACGAGAAAACAGAATACGAGTATTATTCGATTTGTACGTATATATACGTGCACCGTGAAAAGAAGTGTAAAAAGCTCGACGATTCGCCCCCGAGTGCTTTCTGAAAGCACGGTAATCTCGGTAGTTCTTAATAAAAGTCTAGAAGTCGAGTTAGGTTGCTTTTTTTCATTGCGCAAGGTTTTGCGCAAGAGGCAACACGGGAACTCCGGCCGCGCTGCTATTTGCATGTTATTACCTTGTTTACATATTTATTCAATAGCTAAGATCCCGGAGGGTCGCAAACACCCCGTAATCGGGGCTTTCTCCTCGTGTTCGGCCCTTTAATTTTGGATTAAAGCCCAAAGCTGCGCGCAACGTGCCAACTGAGCGATTAATAAATCACCGCCAACTGACGTCGCGCGCGTATCGATCACGACGCGATATCGTTCTTTACCGCATTTTCAAGGTACTTGAAATATAATGTATGCAAAATTGAATCTCTTACCTGTTTGTGCATCTCCACATTAAGCCCGTACGACATCTCGTAATACTGCAAAAGTAAATGAAACAGTCAGATTAGAACGTAATCACATAAATTACAATGTTAGTATGGAATTAGTATAAGCGTAGTGTTGCATGGCTACATCGTTATATGCGTTTCGTTAACGAAGCCACGTCGACGTTAAGCGTAAGGTGATGCGTGCGCAAACTAGCAGCGTAACGCCGACTTTCTCATGCAAAAGCTGAACTTTGCCGGAAGGTTGCTCACACGAAATCCAATTTTCGTATTTATGTTACGGCTTTGTCATTTTATCCCATTCCGAAGAAGACGTTACCGTGTAAAATTCCCGTTTATTCTCTCTCAGAGAGCTAAGAGAATTCGATTAAATCTGCGCCACGAATGCAATACCGTATATAATGTAGGTAGGTACATACATGTTCACCAAGTAAACGTGAACATCGACTTCATCTTTCACTGCGACGAAGAAAGAGATAATACGTCGTAATACACGACGTGTTATTTTTACACAAAACGATCCGAGGATAAATAATTGAAATTGCCATATAAATACCACATTGAATAAAACGCAAAGCCGCACTCCGCGGTATTAATCGAGTTATCGAGTTTCGCAAACCAAGATGCTGTTTGAATCCATAATGATGGCTGTGCATAGGAAGAGCGCCTCACGGTAGATCCTTAAGGGCCTGCTTCACGATTGCGGGGTTGAGATTATATCGATCAAATGAGATTACGAGATTACGAAAAGCGGACCAAATTGAGCCGTAATGCGAGGCCGCAGTCAGTCGGTAAGAGGGATAAGCGCGTCGAGAAAATGAGAAAAACGAGGATGAGAAAGGAGCGCGGCTCTCTCTCTCTTTCTCTTTCCACCTTCTTCTCCCCAAGAGGGAGAAAAGGCTTGTACGTATGTACGCGCCGTCGGGTGCACGTGTGCGTGTCGACCAAAGACCGGTTTCTCGTAACATCGTTTCTACATCGTGTGTACAAGACTCAGCCGGGGCTGGCTTTAACTAATTCGCTTACCGAACAGCGGTTCTCATTTCGCACGCATGAGATTTCTGATCGTAAAGACTCGCGACAAAATAGTGCGCACATATTTATCTATCGTAAACGTAGCTGTAGTAGTGCTTTACAGGCATTTCCGTTCCTCGAGAGAGAGTGCATGCATTCTGTGACCGATGCAATACCAACACACCGGTGGAAAGGGTAGCGTGTAACGACGATTACCAAAGAGGAAAAGAGAGAAAATCCGGCAGTTCGCGATTTTAACGAGCGTCTTGAATATAGTCGCCGCATTATTCCCAGCGCGGAATCAACGACCGTTGTGAAACGAGCTTTATTGCTCGGTGCGGTCGTAAAGAGTGTACTAAACCGCGTTTTAATATATCGGTGCGGTTACGACAGTCGGTTTAGAGTTTTTCTCGCGTATACGAGGGGAACGTAACGTAATAAACGCGCGAGAGACGTCGAGACGCGGTCGAAGAAGACGGTCTCGCGCTTTCGAACGCAATGTTCTCGACGTTACGATTTTAACGACAGCGGTAATATTTATTTCGCAATGCGATAGAATTACCGTTAATACTTCAAACGTTGGCAAATTCGTCTGGATGAATATTTTACGAATCTGCTTCGGACAGGCCGCGATTAATTAAACCCGTTTGTTTTAATAATTCGATATTCATTCGGCGCGGTTTATCTTCGAAATTACGATTATTTTGTAAATTGCGAACGCTACAATGTATATATAGAAAATATAAATGTAGAAATTTGGCCCCGTGTACGCTCTGCTTTTAAATATAAATTAATCCGCCCATATTTTTATTACATTCGCGCTCGCGAGCATTATCAATAAATCGCGAAATGTATATTTCAATCGGCTCTGTTCTTGCGAAAATAATAATTTCGCTGAAAGCTCGTAGCTTATGTTAACATATAGTAAAATCTAATTATATTTAAATACATCAACTTTATTACAAAACGTCGAAAACAAAAAAAAAGAAAAGCAATTAAAAATTTATCAATGACGTATTTTATTTTTTTATCATCGAACTTTTTTATTATCAGAGAGAACTAATTACGAAACGTTTTTTATTTTTAATTTACTATCTAAAATATAGCTGTAAAAGATTTCTCTCTTCCTCTCGTGTATTTGACGGATTTAAGGGTAGAAAGAGAAAGAGACAGTTAAGAAGTGCAGCTACACGAAGGATCGTCTCGCCACCAGAGACCCCAACGAAGCAATTGGTCTTTAATTAATAGACCTCACTAACGCGGAGGGAGACTGTCGGAGACGGGAGATCAGGATCTTAATTATCACGAGACTGGAAACGCCACTCTCGTGGTCGAGATGTCTAATACGAGCGAAGGAATACTGTGAACAGCGACAGTCAGTTACGATAATGGAATGAAGCCACTCGTAAACTCGATACGACGTGATTACGAATACCTCATAGAATCAATATTTTACAGACGTCGCGCGTCGCACTATTTTTTAAATCACAAGAATTAAGAAGAATTAAATGTGGAACTTTGGTACACGCTTTTCGACATTTGTCTTTTCGTCTTTTCTCGATCAGGAATAATTTGAGCTTTTATCTACGTTCGTATAAAATTCTCTCTTTCGAGAAACAATTCGAGAGCACATTTGGGTTGAATTATTAGCTGAAAACTTACTCCCCGACTTACTCCGTGGAGTAGTCACCTCTAATCGTGACCGATCGAATCGCGAAAACGACTCCGGGATAGCGCAATCTCTTTTCAATTCACGAGCAGCCGAACGATATCGATCACGATCGGTATCTACCCCACGAACGTGCTAGCTCGTCCCCTCTCGCGTTAGAAAAAGATAAAAAGACTGTTATCGTGCCTTTCATCGTCTCCCAATGAAAATCCATTCCTGAACATACTCTTTAAGCGATGACGATATGTTTCTGGTCGTGTGCGATTTGCAAATTTCGTCCTCATTGCAACCTCATTACTTCGCGGTCGAATCGGCTTAATCAAGAACATACCACAGCCTATACGTGTACGATTGCAATGGTTTATACTCGTATGTTCGTGCTACGAAATGACTCAGCAAATCAAGCCTCGACATATCGTATATCAGGGTTGTCACAAATTCCTCATTCTATAACTTATCCCTGATTTTCAAATCAAATTTCATGGATTTTCCGTGGCTCTCGCAGTGATATTTTGAAATTTTATGTATTTTCGTGTCCTGATTTGCAATACCGTAAAATATTTTATTGAGAGATCAATTTAACATAACAACGTAAATTACTATTAATGTTACTTACACACTGCAAATTCAAATGTGTAAAAAATGATTACAATAATGTGTGTAATTGATTTTCCGTGTAAAAATAACTGTACTGCATGCGAAAGTTAATTTATACATTTAAAAGCGTAATATAAGTAATTTTTACACGGAAAAATACACACGTATATTCTAGTTATTTTTTACACACATTTGCAATGCACCGCTTGCATTTTTAATTGTTAAGTTAGGATAGTATTTTTAAAAATATCAAATTTTTTTTAAATCAAGAATTTCGACTTTCCAGACTTTTCTTTTCTTGCTCCGACCGCGATTTCCTTGATATCCAGTTTTGTGGCAACCCTGTATGCGGGAATTAATTCTCTCGTAAACGCGTTGCTACGTCTCCAACACTATTCTCACGTATTTAATAGAAACGCTTTAAAATCTCACTCACTCGCGCGACGAAGGTATCGCGCGAAAATATAGTTAACGTTTCACAAGCGGAAATATGAAGCGGAGGACATACGCTAGCTAAATGTATCGGGTGGCATTGCGAGCGTGACGAACAAAGTGCTTCGCGGCCGGTCTCCCGCCACGCTCGCGGTTCGCGCGCTCGTAAAAGTTCACGAGCTCGACAATTACATGAAAGAGTCGTAAAGGCGTAACGCCCCGTGGCCGGACGGCTACACCCGTCGTGGTATAACGATGTCGTATACCGGGGAGATCCGACGGCTCGCACTACCAACGTATATACGCGATGGCCTCCATCGATAACGAGTCCCGGGAGATTCGCCGGCTGGCTGCCAGTAAACGTTGCCTCGCGATGTCACGTGGAAAATTCGAGGGAGACCAGATACGGCTTTACAGTAGGTATGTACATACACCCGTCAATGTGTGCGAGATATCTCGTGTTACTGTATATACCGGCGGTAGATGGAACGCGGCAGTATCCGGGACAGAGCCATCGTAATTCTACGGGGAAAACGAGACGCGGGTGTTGTGTCTCTGCTGCAGGAAAGCAAACTACGGTGATTACCGTAGCAAGACCGTGACGTGACAACGTGATACTTTATTCGATGCTAGCAATTCATCGACGATGAGGGCGACAAAGCATCCGCGCGACGCACTGCGACTATATACGATTGCACCCGTAGGAATCAATGACTCGCTCGATACGAACTCGGACGTGTTTAGCCGAGAGACGTGAGTACCTGTTGCTAACGCCGACCTAAACCCGATACTACGATAAATTCTTGTTACGTCGGTAATCAATCATCAATGATAAAACGACGCGATAGGACGATAGCGCAATAAATATGCTTTCGTGCTCGCCGATCGAAATTTGATTAAGTGCATTCCGTGGTTTCGCTATGTTTCGCGCCGACGTTCGTTACCGCGCAACTGGCAGAACAATAAGCGCCCCTCTGCTGCCACATCGAAACGAAAGTGGAATAAAGTATGATATGTATTACGATACATTTAAACCTGTCACATGCGTGAGCAGCGCGAGTTCGCAGGCCGATCGATCGGTACAAAACGCGCGCAAACGGATCGGGGCGCGAACATCGATCGAAAGCGTTTGGGAGAGAGAGAGAGAGAGAGAACGCGCATACCTGAGATAAGCGCGTTCTCGCGCACGACGTATACAACACGTTATGTACGTGAGACGATCGCGCGATTAATCTTCGTGCCGGCGTGAATCGGCGGAAGTGCCACGTCCACGCGAGAACGAACGCCGCGCATTTTATATCAAGTTATTTGCATCGACCGAGCGCGGTCGAGTACGGCCTATAAATTATCGCCGGCCTATAATGCACGCTTCGCGAACTTTGGGCAACCGACTAGCGGACCGCAAACTTATACGGCGTGCGAACCACGCGCGGCTCTCTCTCTCTCTCTATCAAGATTTCTCGAATCAACTTCCAGTCAATTTAGCGCAACGAATATCTTCGCGGTAAATTTACAAATCGCGCGAGGAAGTGTGTGTCTGTGCCTTGATCTAAAAAAGATTTCGATCTATGCTTCTCTCTGGGGCACTAAGCTGGATATACCTGGAAATTATCGCGTTATGTGTGAAGACATTTCAAGATGGATAAACGAAAAGAATATGGAGATCTCCGCACCGAGAGGTCGGTACAACTGGCGTAAAATTAAAACCGGTACTCTCGGCGACCTTCGACCTCCCATGAAGAAAGCGGTGCGCAACTCTTTACGCTTCGCACGGCTTAATGAAGATGCATACACTGCACAACGGTCGACGGTGGATCGCGATAACGAAGATCTACGGGCGAAAGTAAGCCGAGACTTTCGCGGCGTCTACGTGTACTCTCGCGGGACAAAGCCGAAAAACAAAACTGCGAAAGAGGAGCCGCGAAGAAGCAACGCGCGGCGGCAACGTGTACGACGTGACTCTAAATTATTCCGCCATCCTCTTATGCCGCGAGACAAATCTTTTTTTTTTTTATCGCAAATCGGACTTCTAGAGATATATGTACTACACTTTAATTTTGTGGCGCGTAATGTAAATAAGACAAATGCACGAGATAAAATTTACACACTTCGATATATTTCGGCATTGCATTCGTAGTGCAAATTTGGCGGGCGAACTAAAACGTCAAGTGCTCTCTGCGGTCCGCGCAACGGTTCACTCTCAAGAGGGAGCGAAAAGGTAAATTTTTCCGAGGACTCGAGTCTCTAATATAAGACGCGAAATAAGAAAACGACGCGTTGCGCCGCATGATCCTTTAATACGACTACTATCGATATTATAGGTTCTGCGATAGAGGTTTTGTAAGCTTGTGTGGACTCACCATGACGTAGTGGCGCTGCATCTCCGTCTTCTCCTGGGCGAGTTTCTCCAGCTCCAACTTAATACTGGACAGAACAAGCAGGAAATCGCACGTGTAAGCTAAACATTAGTAAGTGCAGGCGACATTCAAAAGCTGTGGGGGCAAAATAAAGATGGGGGGGGCCCCTCTCTTTCGCATGACCTGGGAGGAGGGGTCTCGTGGCGCGTTTTTGACTAACAATAGAGAATAATAACGCCGCTAAACGAGATTATCGAGTCATCGCAACGAGTCGAGGGTCTGTGACTTGGGCTCCGTAAACGAGGGATGCGATATCATGTGCGAAATGCGAACGTTGTTCAATCGTATAACGATTCATTAATTTGTCCCGGATTTTTCTGCGTACATTTTTTTTAACCTTCCGAACCGGTTCGTTCTTTTTATCACGCCCCCAAATTGAGGGATATTGCGGAGGGGTGGTGCACAGCCAAGCCATTAAAAACACACAATTAGTGCAGCCGCAACAAACATTGATAATAATTGTTATATACTGGCCATATGTGTGCGTGTGTGTGTGTGTATGTGTTTTACATTGTGTGTGAGTTTCGTGTTTACCAAGTGGACCGTGGAGAATATTGGAAGCGTCGCGATTGCGAGCGAATAATTCATAAAAACGCATTCGTGGAATTTACATCGCGTTCAATTAACAAGGAAATCGTATGCAAATACAAACAATCGTAAACGCGTTAGGTAGGTACTACTTGTCGTTAAATATTAAATAACAAAACTGTTCATTATCGAGAACGACAAATTAATCATTTTATGGGAGGGGGGATGGGGGGGGAGGAAAAAAAAACATGTAATCGTCAGAAAATGTGTTTTCGAGCACTTTGCCACGTTCAAAAAGAAAGTTAATAGAAAATCAATACGAGAGAATCGGCGCGGCAGTGCGCAGGTTCATTAAGAGTTAATCCTCGTCGCGTCGCGCTTTTCCCCGACGCGTTAAAGCGCATATTAATATTCACTTGGTCGGCCACCATGTTACCCGCGACAGCGACATCAGAGCGGGGACAAAGGCCCCGTCCGCGGTGGCGATAACTTTTTTAACGACGACAAGCCCGACGGCGTATTTTTGTTTAGCGCGGCTCGCGGCACTCCGGGGGCGCAGGAAAATAATCTTGCGGTGGGGGCGGCAGTCGACAAAACCGCTTGTACCGCGGCAAATGAATGCGTTCGTATATGCGCCCGTAACGCTCGAGTGCATCGCGCCCACCGCCGCCGTTGCTGTTGCTGCTGCTGCTGTTGCTGTTGCCGCTGCCGTTGCTCCATGACTGTATATACTTACGATAACGAGTACGAGGGTGCGTCGTGTCTCTCTGTGTGATTCGTACGTGTTTCTCCCCAGCATGTTCCCAGTATATATTTTTTGATGCGACGCCAATGCTCGCGCGATGATAATTTTTTCTCCCCCGAGACTTTTTTTCTCTCTCTATATACCGCTCACAAATCCAATCTCTCTGAAATTATACCTCTGACATTTCTTTGAAGATCCGTACCATTTTCCTTTTAATTGCACTCCCACGTATAATGTATAAAAAGCGTTACAGTCGCGCTGCCGCGCGCATATCGAAAATTCATTTCGGTAAAATCAAATCGGTTTTTTAATAATTTCCCTCCCTTTTATTTTAGGTTCTTCTCAATTTCGCGAGAATTGAAACAGCTCGACCGCGACCGAGCGATATCTCCCGAATTCAAGCGCGACGAAAACGAATGCATTTTAATCTGGGAACAACGGCAGGATGATTCGTATGGCTTTGTGTGGATGTGCGCGTATATGTAGAGTGTATGTGTGTGAGTAACGCGCTGCCCCTTTCTACGTTTTTATCCTTTTCCGGGCTTACCATCACGTAATGCCTCTGTATCTCTATTTTTTCACTGGCCAGTTTCTCGCACTCCAATTTAAGGCTGTGTAAGAAGAACAAGAACAGAGCATTAATATCCACCAGCCCTCGAAATCGTCGGAGCCATTGTCCCTCCGCTCGTCGTTCTTCGTCGCGACATTAAGTTAGAAACGCGCCGTATAAAACGCGCCATATATCGCGAACGAGAGAAAATAAAGAGGTACAACTGTAAAAGCTTCAACGATAACGAACGGAGTAAAAATGGTTTTTATTTCGTCATCGAGAGTTCAGCGTGGAGACGCAATAACAAAGTTAAAGTTTCTCTCTCTCGAATACAACTAAATTTCCATCTTTCTTTTTTTTTCAAAGGGGGAATTTAGAAGTCTCGTAACGGGACGCGAACGAAGCGATTTAATTCGGTTCGAGGAAATGATAGAATGCACGCGCGGTAATTTCGACGCGGCGTTTAATATTCGTGAAAGGCGAATCACGCTATATGTTGCGCGGCGTAATCTCACCTATATAAGGCGATAAATTAGCACGATATTAACGATCACGCTCGCGCGAGCGGCAACTCTCGTTACGCAAACGGCAATACTCGTATGGTCAGAAAGCCGATTAATTATTTCAGATTGACGCCGTGCCAACGATTTACGGGACGATTTATCGAGAATCACGTTGCGCGCTTGAATGCGCGCGCCTACTAACACGTGGCCGAGATAGCTCTCTGTTTCACGCGATCGAATGCATTTTTGCCTTTCCGTGATTAATATCTCAATCCACAAAATTTATGAATGTTGTTCTCATCGCGGTATTTCTAAACGCGAGATAAAATTTATTCGCTTAAAACGTGCCCGCCGGGTATCATCGCGTCATTATCGTAATTATTTCTCTCTTGTTGTCAGCACTTTGTGCTATTATGCTATATATAACTTTCGTGAAAAAAGGACAAGGGGGGAGGAACGATACCGATAGCTTTTTCTACGAACGTTGTAAACTTAACATATCTATAAATAAAGACGTGAATTCACACTGAGAAAAAAGTTATAGTAATGGCAACGACAAAAGAGAATTATTCACAAATAGATGGTGATCAATTTTGTTAATGTAATTTTTTTTGTTAGATAAGCAAAATTTGGTAAATCTTTCGATTTAACAGTATACAATTTTATTTGATTACTCACGTTTTATAAATAATATAAAATATTTGGTTGCAATTTACAATTTTCTTTGATAATTTCAAGAAAATAATCTATTATGATAGAATGTTTCGCGGAGCTTTTTAGAGATTGCGTGTCTTCTCGTAAAAGAAACGCCCTATAAAGCGGAGTACAAGTTTCGTGTACTTCTCGCGATATCACGGTGACTTTTTCTTCAAGGCAATTAACAATCAATCAATCTAACTCCGCAAATATCTTTATCAAGCCGGGAACGTTCCAAAACATAATTTTACTCTATATAAGAATAAGAGATATTTATATAGTATTCTCATGTATAATTGTTTTGTGCCGGTAACAAAATGTTACACTGAACATTGTATGTACAAACCGACATTATTAAATCATCAGTTTATATTTACTAAATTCAACAAATTAATGTCCGTGGTAAGTAACGATTTAAACAGTAACATATCAACAAAAAAATAATTCTCGCGTCAGTAACAAAACTGTGGTTATTCATACCAAACATTTCTCTCAGTGCAACGATCGAAGAAACTAGTCACGCACCAGCGAACTTTTCGCTTCCGAATTTGCCAAAGAGCGTGATCTCCGAGAGGAAACCCTTTTTACTGCCAATCGCAGATAGGTGCACGCATGCACATAAACGCACTATCCAAATGGAGGTCTTCGCTCCTTCTCCAGACCGTGTGCATACTTCGGTGTGCACAGCTTCCGGTCGGACAAACAATTATCTACCTACGTCCGTACATCAGTTCGTGCGTTTCGCGTGCGCGCCCACGCGGTATTTGCACGAGCGCCTAATGGATACTACGGCCCTGCGGTGTCCACGGACGCGAACGTTTACTCCGTTCGACAAACTAGTGACCACTGAACGGAATTTACATCACGCTTAACTATCCGCGGGAAAATATGTATTTTATTTTTTTCGAAAAAATGGGAATCCGACAATTTTTCTATAAAAAAAAAAAAAAAAAAAAATGCGGTTGAGATCGCGTAAAGCTTTGGGACAAGTTGTATCAATATCAATTTTTATAAAGGTACTTTAATAATCAGAATGAAAAATACGCGTCGTTAACTCAGAAAAAATTGTATAAATATCAATATCGCTGTGACAGACAATGAAGATGTAAGTTTATGGAGTTTGACGCGTATATAATTAATACAAATTGCCAGGATTATCGAAAACAGATGTGACAAATTGGCCGTATCGATCATGATTTATAATGAATAAAATCCGTACATCTTCGATTGACTGAAATCGATGAGGATAAGTTTGTAAAAAAAAAAAAAAACGAAGAAAGATACCTGTGGTATTGGGCTTGTAAAAAGTTGAATTCCTCCTTGATACGATCGCAGGATTCGCCGACCGAAAATTTGAACGGCTGTCCAGGCTGCGGTGGACCCTGCAACACAAAAACGCCATTAAATGTATCAATGCGCCACAATCCCTTAACGCCATTAAAGCCCATAAGACCCTAAGATTTATTCGAGAGACTCTCCGCTGTTCCACAAACTCCCAGGTAACCCGAAATCGATACACAGAGTCGGATAAAAAAAATGTTGCTATACTTCGACAAACGTATACTTACTCCGCAACAGAAAAACCACCCGTTAATTAATGCTTTTCTTAAATTTTAATACAAATCTCTCTGTGTGCGTCCATTTATCTACTCTTTATTTCTCTTATCGTAAAAACTATTGTCGAATTTTGGTGACTCTTCTAAAGTCATTTCACTCGCGTGTATTCCACAAGTCAACGATTACTGATGTAATCATCTTCGAGTACAGTTCTAACTATTCCACAACTTCAACGCATAATCATAGTAATATAAATTGGCTTAAAGTTTATCTGTGGTTTAGTAGTTCATATACATCTCATTTTGATTCAGGTTTCATTGCATTACACGTACTAAGTACAATGTAATAATAAATATATAAATACAGGATAATGCGCACTAAACTTATTTTGGATAGTTAGTTTTTTCATTTGAAAAAAAATTTCAAAACTGTTTTGTAATTATTCTATCAAAGTAGTGATTAACCCTCGAGCTTAGAGAAGTCAAACTTTTAATGAACTGTAGGAACAGAAACAATCATAAAAATACCATATTCGGTCTTCGTGCCTAAATAGTTTTGTGAATTTATACAATTTCCATTTCAAACAAACTGTGTGCCAATTATTTATCAGTCTTAAAAGAAAACAGAAACAATTTGAATAATTTAAACCGATTTCACGTCGCACAAATGATTCTTAATTAGATTTATATCCTTTAAGTATATTTTTATATTTATGCCGCAATTAATTAGGTACTTCATAATAGACTACTATTTTTGCGAAGCGTGCTGTAGCAAACGCCGAGTTACTTTGGTGGTTGCAGTATCAGCATCCACGAACGTAAAAGCCACATTATTGCCGGTAGTACCGGTGCTACCCGCCTCCGTATACCTGTTGGTAATAACGTTACGAGCATGTTATCGATCGTTTTGCACGTCGTGCCCTGCAAAACGGATACGCCACTATGGCCTCGTAAAAGCCGGAATATAGTTCCCTCTCCCTTTCTCTCTTTCCCCCGTCCAATTTTCCTGTGTCGTACAATCTAGATTTCACAACGAACAAAGTACATACGCCGGAATCGCGATGTTTCATGTGAGAGGTCGCTAATGATTCGCTGGCGATCGCGATCGCGTAATGAAAATCGTGCCAAAACTCGTAAAATAAAGATCAACTTTCGGGCGTGTTTCTGCACTAATGAATCACACGTGACATCGTGCCCGGTCCGCTATATATATAATATCAGAAACACACGTATAAATATTCAACCTATAATTCTTATTTTTAGCCCTTAGTACACACGACTCATTTATACGTTCTGCACATTTTTTCTTCGTTAAATTAGCAGCATCAAGTAATTAGTTCAACATTTATATTATGACTAAAAAGAGAGAATTGCTGGCATTTTTATTGGATGCATACAAATTTTCTGTCACAAGCACTTTATACATTACCGAGGCAGCGAATCGCAATATCAATATATATGATTTCGATAGGCTAATGCAACTGAAAATTGGCTACTGCAGCCAATTTAAAACGCCATGTCATATTTTACCATCTAAATTGTTGCAGCATCCAAATTTTTCTCTCAACGTAGAATTTTTTTTTTTAATACACGTCTTTATAAATACTTTATAAAGTATATGTAAAAATTATTTAATTTTTGTATATTTATTAAAATGATGTGAAAGACTAGACAATCATGTGTATATATTAAAGTTAAAAATCGTTCCTTATTTTCTGGTTAAAAATATCTGATTTTTTATAACACACACGCCTTTGTATTATACTGAAAAGTAAAAATGATATTCCAAGAGAAGATACGACGAAGATCAAGGTATCTTAACACGTGGTAAAAAATTTAAGCCTCCTAGCTGCTCGTAGTCACTGTAACGTGTTTTATTAATCTTCACGGTTTCGCAAAAGGCTTCTCTTCCCGTTGCATTATCGCACGTATACATTCGAATTACGTCGAGGATTTGTGCGCCAGGCGTGCAATATCTTTAAACGGCTCAAGCTCGCAGAATCGGCAGAGTCGTACCAAAACAACATTGCATATCTCGCTCGCTCGCTGACTTGTTATTTGCGGATATACTATATATACACAAGCACACATACACGTACACAGAAGCTCATCTTTCGCAAGCGACTTTTAAATGCGACGTAATGCGAATAGGATTCTATTCGCCTACCGTATTAAGGGACGGAAGAGCGGAGTTAATGCAAATTGGCGAACAGCTGATCGTAACGGAATCGCTGATCCGATTTGTACGCGACAAGTCACGACGGACGGTCAATCCAATTAATTTATCAGCTTTCGCTCCGTACAGAACAGAACAGAACAGTTAGGCGTCAGACGTGCTGCTTGGCATTTTCCAGTAGCTCCGTTCATAGATCGATAAGGCAAGAATGTCGGTCTATCGAAACACCAACGCCACTCGTAAAACAGATTTATATTTATTAATAAAGCCTTGCCGCATAATTATTGTAATGTTACTGATGAAGTCAAAACACATTTGCTTAATAAATATGGAAATATTGACCGTAATAAATTATGATATTACAAATGTCACAAAAGCACAACAGCATCTTGCTGATATTTTCTTGAAATATTCATTGGTTTAACATTCATCGAATGGAATGGACGCTAGTGATAGCCTTTCGCGTGAATGAGCGAGAGAGAGAGAAGCAGCAACACACCGTCGAACATCACACGGTTAGCGTCCGTCGAAAAGCGAAGCGCACGAATTATGTCGTTTCGACGAATAATAATGAGAGAACGTAGCCGTCGCGCACGTCAATCAGTGTCCTTTACGTGCCGTGGCCGATTTAATTATCCGATAGCCTCCTCTCTCCCGCATCATCATTCGGCCCCTCTTTCCACGCCGCGCTTTTTATTCCGCCCGATCGAGAGCCATCGCAATAGGCGGGCGCGCGTTCGCACCGGCGGTATTCAAATAGCGCGTTATCGGCTCGACAACCCCGTGAAAACGATAGCCGGGGCCGGATAACGACGAACAAGAATTGGCATTAAAGCGCAACGATCGGCACGATCGCGCTTTTATTGGTTTTCGAGTCTCGCGCGACATTTAATACATCCCGGCAGATACCGGATTACCGTTTCGTAGTATATTATCGCGGACGACTCAATGAAGCGAGGAGGCCGCTCAATGGACGTTCGTTAAAGCCGACGACGGGGCGACGTCGTCGTTTACGGTCACTCTGTCTCTTCAGCCGTCAAAGAGAAACAGAGAGAGAGAGAGAGGAGAGGAGACGACAAGTCGACCATGCCGTGTTACGTCCTAACGCTAACAGCAACTGGACCAATCAGTTGCGTTTGCAGCCACTCAAGTACGCTTAAGTGGCGCGTATCGCTGCGTCTAATTACGTTAGCTCCATCGATCCCGCCGTCCGTCATCCACTAGATGCCTGATTATCGGCACGTATTATCGGACAGGTTAACTGCTCTCTACGATGTCCCCGCCTGTGATCAAGTCCGTAACCAAACACGAGGCACGCGCGCGCTCAAGTGCCAAGAACATTTGCTCATCTCGAGCTATGGTAAACGGGGCATTGTGCCCACATTAGGGTCGCGTCTAAAATGGAAATGCCGCTGGAACGATCAGATATATATATCTGGATATATACATTGCGCTCTTGAATGTTACAAATTTATTCTCGTTCTAAAGAATGCTACGCAACCTGTTAACTCTTAATTAGGTAGGTGAGGTGCTCAAATTAACACACCCTAAAAATATTTTATTTTTATATACTCGGAGAAATAACAATTTTGCTAAAGTGTCTAAAAATTTAACCAAATACGAAACTAAAAATAATTTTGGCCCATTGAAATTAATTATATAGAAAGAATCTCAAGCATGATGAGTAAATTAGAAAAAAATTTCTAGCAATAAATTTGAGCGTTCTATATATAATTACTTTGATGGTCGAAAACAAAAGTATTTTCAGATATGTCCAGCTAAAGTTTTAAATACTTTAGCAAAGCCAAACTCTTCGTGCATTTTTATAATAATATGTACAGAGTTAAATTCACATTATTTATATCCGACTTGTGAGACGAAAGAATATAAAAATTTTGAGAACTTTAAAATTTTGTAGGTAATTTTTTATTATGTATAGGATGCTATTCGCCTGTTTAAAAATTAAAAGGTAATGATTTATATTTATTTCAATTTATTTCAACTTTTTCATTAAAAGAGTAAAAGTACTATTAAAGATTTTACTGTAACTTGTAAGAAGTAATAAAATTCCTTTTGATCAACGTCTGTCTTAACTTAACAGACGAGAGAAATAGCTGTATCGGAGCACCCGATATACCACGCTAATCAAAGAGACGGTAGTCTCGAGAGTTGGTGGCCGTGAGCACTCGTCCGCTTTACTTAGAGGCTCTCGTGAGAAACTCGCTAAACCATGGTGGGATTACGCGAAAGGACGACGCAAACAGGGAGAACGGCCGGGAAGAGCTTCGAGAGGGTCGGCGGTTTTCGCCGCACCGCAAAACCACCGACTCGTGGCGCGGATTCCAAAACCACCCGACGACCAGAACCGACCGCGTTCGCCCTATAAGCGAACCTCTCTCTACCACCTTCCGTTATTCCGTAGAGAGCCGTTGGTCGCAAAATATCATCGAAATATCGCGCGCGGTGGAGAATAGGCAAAAACATGATTTATCTTATAGCTCTGTTTAAGCGCCATAAAATCAGATTCCTTATATACAACCGTAATAATATATCGCGCTCGAAATATCACCGATAATGAGCTTAAGTTATGTAATTTCTACAATTTTCGCGGGAAATTAGGCGAAAAACAATACGGAAATCGATGTTGGGTATACAACAAACTGATTGCCGAGCAAGTGAGCTTAAGCAAACCCGAGCACGATCGAATACCGAAATTATGCAACGCGATAACAATTCCCTTAATATCGCCAGACAATACGCCTCAAGATTTGCATGAGGTGTGGAGAGAAAGGGGGAAAACGAGAGAGAGAGAGAGAGAGAGAGAGAGAGAGAGAGAGAGAGAGAGAGAGAGAGAGAGAGGAGCGTACGAGCGGTTGTATCTTATTGATCATTATGATTATTCCCCGTAGCAGACTGCGAATTCATCCCGAGACTGCGGGGCACGACCGCTATTTGCATAAGCAATGCATTTTGATTCGTAGACCCACATTGTACTCGGTACACGGGAAATGACATAAATAATGCATAGAATAATGATAGCGCGAGCGCGCGAGCGCGTGGTGCGTCTCGCATTGCGCGCGAAAGCGAGTCTCTCCATCGTGAAACGAAACGAAACGAGACGAGACGATTCTCGCGCTCACATCACAATTCTTAGGAATGCTGAAATTGCGGTACGCCGCCATGGCGTATGCATTTTGTTCTACTCTTGTTAACCATTACCGACGTGTTATATCCAGCTATCTCGCGGTGTGATTCGCGCGATCTTCGTGCACACGTCGTGGTAGATCCTATCGTTCTGCGTGAAGAAGCACAAATGGATATCTCGAAAATAAGCGAAACACTGAAACTAAGGGATTCGAAAGACTTTATGAAAGAAGCAAGTATTTCTGCTGTAACAACATTAACCCTCCTCGTAGACCCACTATATAGATCTTGTTTTATACCAGACAAAAAATTTCACTCTTAAATTTCTTGGCACTTTTAATTTTCATTAAATGAAAATTTTAACATTTGAGTTAAATAACTATTTAATATGTAACGAAAATGTCATAAAGTAATTCAGAATTTTTTTCTTTTGAAAGGTTAGAACAGTAAAAAAAAATGAGCTAAACAAAAAAGCCCCAGCGTGGGAAGTTGATCCCTCTCTCTCCGCCAACTTTTGAAAAAATTAACTACTATAACTCATATGATTGCTCATCGTTTGCACATTTCGAATTTTCGTTCACACACCTCTGGTAAAAAGTTATTAAAAGAACAATTTTTTAGAGAGTTAATTTCACATTAACTCCCAACCACGAGAAAATTAGATTTAACTACTCTCAATCGATAGATTCCCGTTTGCACATTCCAAACAAGTCGATTTTTCGATTGCACGTTTTTAGTTGAAGTTGTTAACAATTAAAGTTTAGAGATCTACTTAGGATAAATAGGTGCAAAGCACAGTCACTTAAAATCATCATGAGTTTGAATATAGTAACAATTTGAACCTATCTGAGTCAAACATCCTCGAAACTTGAATTGTTAATAACTTTTTAACTAAAAGTGTTGCAAACCAAAAATTGACTTGTTTCACACGTCGGATAATGTATATACATATATTATGTGCCAGTGTACCTCAACAAGTTAATTTGTGACTTGAATTTAACCTCACTTAACCCGATGATAAAGTAAGTTTTTCTAGCTGTAATTAATCAAATCTTGTAGTGATAAATTTAAAGGTTATTCTCTACAACTCCATCAGTTTAGGGATTAATTATAGATTTAAAGAATACAATTTTACATAACTATCAGGTTAAAAGCCTAATCACAAGTTAACCAGCAACTGAAAAGCCAGGCCTTATACAGTTAACGTATAATCATATTGTATGTACAACTTGCCAGCTGGTCATTTACTTAAATTTATCTCGCGAGAAATGACGAGTTAACGTATATAGGGCGGCTAATAAAACCCATCGCGTCAAAACGCTATTTCACGGGAGAATGTGGTGTGCGGTAACGGTGTCGGCGCCTATCTGCCGGCAATGCGTCTACAATGCGTTCTTTTATGTACGTCAATCCGCCCATAGCTATGTATGTCCATAGCACAGCCCACGATGACGCGAAGCGAGCTGAAAACACCTGACGCGTGTACGCACGATTCTCCCGATCCCGACATAGCCAGACCAGCCAGGCCATGCATTCGAGCAGATTGCTCGATAAGAGGCGACCGCGCGGCAGTTTAACCCGTCGAGCAATTAAGGTGATACGATCGGCGCTCTCGTGAAATAACGTCACACTGGCACGCCGCTGGATGCATGAATAAACGCTATCTTCCATCTTTCTTCTCGTATCTGTTATATGCTCGTCTCTCTTTCTCTCCCTCTCTTAAACGTATTTACACGAATGCTTTGCATGGCATCTCGCATGCACACGACGCGACGCGGTAACCACGATCACGACGACGACGACGACGACGACGACAACCAGCTGTGCACGTTAGAGATCGCTGCGCAGAAGACTTAACTTAATAACATGAGGACGCTGACGTTTATAGACTCCGTTTTGCCGTTGGCGAATGTAAAATGACCGTTCTCTCTCTCTCTCTTTCTCTCAAAGTTTGATATTCCCTTATTAGATAGACCTTAATAAACCGTTATTGTGCAAGAAATCGTATTACCCGTATTTCCACAACAAAAAAGAATCAAGTATACGAATGTAACAAATCGCGAAATTACTGTACCCATGTATAACGTTAAATTCGTCAGTGCGCGGAATAAAGAGAATACGCAAAGAAACTCCAAACCCCGCGCGATATACACACTCGTCGGATCTTCAACTCTGTAATGATTTAATGGGCGTGTATACAAAAGTCAAAAGGTTAAGAACCGCTGTTGCACCGTGTACTACGCGGATACTACGCGCGCCATAAAAAGAAACGTTAGACGTGACAGGTTCGAGGTGAAACACTAGATAACAGACGGACGAGAGAACGAGGAACGTTGGTTGAGGGGGGAAAAAAAAAAAAGAGCACACGAAAAACGGCAGGAATAAAGATTAAGCGAACAGAAGCCGCGGGCAAACAAAGGGTCGAGAGTTATGATTCGGCCGTTCTGAGTAGACCATGAGGTAATTACTGGTTGAATCTCTGGAGGAGCGAGAGAAAGAGAGATTCGTGTCTTTTCTTTCTCCGCGCTTCCTCAACCATGGATCTCATCTCGTTGAAAGAGGAAAAGGGACAGGAGAGGAAGGAAGAAAGAGGGAGCGAGATTCGAGCGAAAAGCAAAACTACGACGACAATGAATAAAAGCGCGACGAGAAAACTCCGTCGAACTCTGCGCGAATGAGCCGCGCGCGTGGTACTTTAACGACACAAAGGGAGCTCAAATATCGGCCAACTGTCGTGGCCCGCTACCGTCATCTCTCCCAACTCCCTGGAACAGCCATTCACTCTCCTGCGTTCTCTCTGCTATCTCTCTCTCTCTCTCTCTTTCACCGTCTGGTACGCTTCGTTGCCGGTGGAAGCGAGAACAGGGAGGTATCAACAAAAGCGACGGCGTTACAAAAGCTCCGGCGATAATAGGAAGCACGGCGGGAGCCACCCTGGCAGTTCGGTCACCTAATCTGTTACAGTCATAAACCCCGTTCTCACCCTCTCGTCTCTACCCCCTGCCTTTACGGTGACGCCCTTTTACGAGCTCTTCCCGGCAGAGCAGCAACTCACCCTTACGTAAAACGCTCGTCAGTCTATCTCTCTCTCTCTCTCTCTCTCTCTCTCTCTCTCTCTCATTCCCTCCAATTTTTTCACAAAGTGATTTTATCAGCACCTGCAGAACATTTGTCCAACATCGTCAACGAGACGAGTTATTTCACGAAACATGTGCAAAATGTAAAGACAATGAAAATAAATAAGTAATGCCACGAATTTAATATCGCGCATTTTCGCTGAAAAAACTTTTAATAACGACTCGACGATCGAATGATGCGCTTTTCTTTTCCTCGATAGGATCGAGCCTTTTACAGCATCAACGGTCCTTGAGGGCGTCGCGCGATACTCAATGGGGAATCTGTAACACGAGGGTCGGTCCCCTCGGGATTAAGGGGAGAGAGATCGAGGGAATATGTTATAATTACCGCCAAACTGTACGCCAGAGCAAGGAGTCAGGCGGCGAAAAAGAGGGGGCCCCCTGATCGTACCTGCCCATCGACCTCTCTCCCTTCGACACTCGCGACAATGCCTGAATGCCGGCGCGTCCCTTTCGATCTCCCGGGACCGATACCACCGCTCTTTTTTTCCCTCCTCCCCTTTATCTTTTTTACGACGCGCCGCGCATCACGACGTAGCCGGTAACGTCAAAATGAAATTTTTGAGGACGAGGACAGCTCCGCCACTCTCTTACCACTCCCTTTCACGATAATCTCGTTACCCACGCCGACAATCGGGAAAGTGGAAGGCGTAGGGGTGAAGGAAGGACGAACGGCACCCCTTGTTGTCGTTTGCCTCCCCCTCATCACGACAAGGGAGTGTGCATCGAGGCAATGAAATCCGAGCACGCGGCCACATCTCTCGAGAGCATCTAAATTGCGATTCTAATCGGCACCGCTCTCGTCAGCGCCCTCGACCATCCGTTTTGCGGATCATAAATGCACGATCGCGCTGAGTCATAATCCGCGTCGCCGCGCCGGGCAAATTGAAAATGACAGTCGGTGATTCCCGGTGAAAACGAGGAGTTCAAACGTTTCGAAGACAATGTACAGATAGCAGAGAAAAGTCTACACTACTGTTGGATATCAAAGAAACAATGGCAACCCAAAATCTTTCAAGTTAAATAACATTTTAACTTGCCACATATGTCAAAATATACATCAATTCATTTCTGTAGTTAGTTTCAAAGCAAACAATGTCCATATTAACGTATGTACTTAGTAAATAATAAACTAAATTTGAGTCAAATTTAATACACTTTCTTGAATTAAATTGTTAACTCTATTGTTTTAGTTGAATTAACATTACATCAAATACGAGCAGCGGCGACCTCTATGGAAATGATTAAAAAAATTCCCTAATTAAGCACATAACAGTATGAATTTAATCGCAGTGTATGGATAAAGAAAGAGTTTTAGTGATAGAAGATATATTTTACGGCAGTGAAAAAAAAATGCAATAACACTATGATACTATACGTTATTCGATCGTAAAAAATAAATGTTTCCTTTTATTCGCACGGGAATGACCGCCGAACGAACCCCACTCATGAGCCAACTGCGTTCGATTCCAAACGTCCGTTTCGTATTAGTCATTTTTCTATGCCAGCACAGCTTGATGAAGAGAGAGAAAGAGAGAGAGTACTGTGTCGTGGGACTCGTTTCTTCGCTCCGACGATCGGAGTCGAAAAACGAAACGAACGCGAAGCACAGCGGAATGGAGTGGAGAAAAGAATGTCTCCCTCGTGTCTCCGAGTTGTCGAGCCATTATCGAAGCTATCTCTCGACAGTCGACTGAGCGTTTTTAAGAGCATAGCCAGCCTTTATCTGACGAACAAGCTACAACTAATGTAGATCCCGACTAAGACCCTGATTTTATCCTTCTATTTTATCTACGCGATACCTGAAATAGAACTCTATAACACGAGACATCGTGGAACCACTTCCTCACTATTTCCTAACGTCTCAAAAAACTGTTATTCACCTTTTTAGCTGCGGGGCTTTATCACTTTTTTTAAAAACAATTTTTATACGAGCGTCTACCTACCATTTCTGTCTTGAAAACGCCAAGGGAAATGCTGGCGCGTTTTTAGAACATTATACCGGTTGTATTATCTCAATTATGTAAAATACGAGAAGTCGCAGTGTATCCATAAGAGGTCTTAAGCAGAGAAAGTAAGAAGCGCGGGAGTGAGACGCGAGGAAAGAAAAGGAAAAAGACGAAAAGATGGTAGCCGAGGACGAGCTCGAGACGGTAGTAGACGGTAGCCAGCGTGTATATCATTAACCTCATCCTCGTTTTTCGTCTTCCCCCTCGCGCGCGCAGCCACCACAACCGCCCACCCCACCTCCGTGACAAGCATGGGTCTCAACGGTCTGATGAAACAGGAATGCATCGTCTCGTTCTCTCGCCCGCGTCACGTCGCTCACTCTCTCTCTCTCTCTCTTTTTCTCTCCCATCGGCGCGCATATAATGTTGGTATATCCTCTCCTGTTCCCTTCGATATGTCTTCTTTCTCCATCCACGTCGCGCGATACTCGCCCCGATCCGCACCATCCCTCTTCCAGACTCGCTTCCAGATGACTCCGACCCAGCGCAGCACAAACGAGTAATTAACTATCTCCGTGTGGGACACGTGTTCCCATCGTGTTCCCTCTCCTCCTTCCGTTCGCTTCTCTCCCTCCCCCCCCCCTCCCCACCTCTTCTACCTCCTCCTTCTGCGTCTCCTGCTGCCTTCCACCACGCTCCACCGACTCTCCGTGTTTGCACACACTCTCTTATGTTAATTCAGCTTAACGCCCAGCAGAAGTCCTCGAGGGGTCGAAGCAAGCGCCTTGCTTCGCCGAAAAATTACGGGCGATCACGAAGAGGGGACCAACGACGATCAGGGTGGTCACGGACGATCTCGTAGAAAATAATAGGGATGTTCCGTCCACTCATGTGTTACGTGACAGGGGAGAAGATAATACGTAAGGGTCGCTTGATCGTCAGTATAATAGGGTTCTCATACCGTTATTCATTATACACTCGACGCGATTTACGTCTCTTCATACGAGCTTCGCGTTAACGTCCCTGAAAATGGTACCACTAATTCCCCGCCGTCATTCCCATGAAATCAACCGACAAAGTTTATTTCAATTATGATCTCTCGCAGGGATTGCGGACAATACTAGAAAAGTCCTCGACATTTGACTGGCAAAAAGTCCTTTCCCGATCGTTTTGTAATTTTTTCAGGCTTGTTTAAATTTGTAACAGAGAGGTGAATCCTCGCCATTTACCATTTGATATGGTTTGCGTTTCGCAAAAGCGTCGAGAGAGAGAGAGAGAGAGAGAGAGAGAGAGAGAGAGAGAGAGAGACGCGCTTGCTAATAAACTCGATTATTCCGACGTAATCCGTAGCGAACGTCTAATGACCAGGTAGCAGTACCGGCCTCAAATTTATCCATGGCATTCATCTTCCCATTAGCGGTGAATAATTCCGTTGGCGTTTACGTGCCGATTCCTCATTCGTCCAGGTTGTAAGATGATTGGCCGTAGGGAGAAACGATATGGTGTCGTCGTACGGTCACGACCTCTTCAGTTCCCTCTTACACGCTCTCGTATTCCCGTCCGTTGAGAAATCGAATCGCGTGGGGTCAAAAGACGTCGATAATAATGGATAACGACTATATAGCGATACGAGTCAACCTATCGCGCACTTCCTTAAACTGCACGTTTTTAGGAAGTTATGACTCAATCTTTCCTTTGTACAAATATTCAATTTATTAAGTCAAGACAAAACAAATTCAAAAAAAGACAGATGAAATATTAATTCTTCGATCAATTTTTAGTCTCGATGATTTTAAGTTGAGATTCAGTTCTAAAAATATACGTAGCGCCAAGGATTGGAAAGTTGCGATAAATAATGACCACTCTCGACGGTATCGTTGAGAAAAGAAAGAGAATAAAAAGTAACCACAGAATAAATAAAATACAGGAAACAGGCTTAATGATGATAAGACTTCATATTTAACATATTTTCTGTGTAAGCATAAACACAAGATATTATTAATAAGTATACGAATCTCCTTGAATCATTATTTATTATCCATATTGAATGAAATTAGTACACACATTACTGCTCTTTTTAATGAATCCCATTAATCTTTCAGTCAGTAATTTATTCATCCAGAGGTAAAATCTAAACTTTATGACGTAAAAGTCAGAAAAAAATAAAAATGGGACAAAGACACGTGATTATGAATCTCGGACACGAGACACTCTTTGACGTATTGTACGCAACATTGGAAAGAGTGAGAAGCAAAAAAAGAAAGAGAGAAAAAAGCAAGCGGAGGGAGACAACATGACAAACCGCCAGATCTAATGCCAATTAGTGCCAGTCTCCTGTACGAATAGGCCCGCAGGGACCTCGGAGTTTTTCTTTTTTCTATTTTTCAGCTTGGCGATTCAGGTACACGTTCAACGTGCGAGCCGTGTATGCGTATATATCCACAAAACTGCAACGAATGTTCTTTCAAATGCGACAAGTGCGAAACGAGCTCTTTCTTAAATTTTTGCAAAGATATCTTTTTTTTGGATGGAAAAACTTATCGAATTAGAGCGATAAAATTGTATCTCACGCAGCGGTACAGGTAAAAACTCGTGCCCAGGTCAGGATGGAACGATCCGGGTCCATTGAGAAGTTTAAGGGTACGGAAAGGTAGCCACGGGAGAATTGGAAATAATCAGAGGAATCTATAGGTAGAGCTCTCTCATCCACCCTCCTTCCGAACTCCTAGCGGACCAATTTACGACATCACGAGGGTTTCGGAGAAGCTCTCGTGTACGATTATTGTAATACCACGGAGATTATTTCGGCAGGTAGAAGGAATTAGGAATATTTGCGAAGCTGCACTACCATCTGTTCGCGCATTCCGTTCACACGGAACACTTGTGGCGGAATTGTCACGTCAGACTTTTCTAGCGAATACATTATACGGCAGTCGACTAATTACACAGCCCAGCGAGATATTTAATCATCATGACACGTACTTTTTATTTCTTTTTCCTCGGTCATCAGCGCTTAATCGCGCATAAGCGGCAGCGATTATTATTTATTACGTCGTAAAGTATATCGTTGAGCAAAGAAACGAAACAACACGGAACAAAAAGTATGTTGATCATGACGGGGGAGAGACAGGAGGAGGGAGAAGGGTATCTCAACTCGACCCGTCATCGATTGCGTGTATCACGCGAAACCGCTTCCTACGCCGCCGCCGGTCGCCGCGCATTAACGTGTAATTGTATCTAAAAGTAAATACAGACGTCTCGCGATAAAATCGGTAAACGCCTCGCGCGTTACGCGTTAGCGTCGGCAGATGCGCGTTCCGTTGGACGATAAAACCGCCACGGAACGGAGAAAGCGTAGGTAGGAAAGTGGAAATTAAAACAGTCGCTCTGCTCGCTACACGACTCGCAACACACGCGTAGTATTATATACGCACATTCGCGTGTCTTCATAGCAAAACGCGGCGCGCATACATACGATATCTCGCCGCGGAGTTGCTCCATCCATTCGGCGGCGCAGCACCGTGTAATTACGTCGGACGAGAGCACGAGATCGCGATCCGGCTCGGCCAGGAAACGTATAATGGGAGTATAATGCGTGAAATTTACTGGCCGCATCGGCATAATGGACGACGTGACGCTCAAGATATCACCGTGATTCCATATTTCCGAGCGATGCGCGCGCGCGGCGCGACGAAGCGTAACGCCGCGATTCACCGACGCGTACGCGTCGGTTTAGATCTCGGATTTTAATACGAGCAATTACCAGGACGGGACGGGACAAGCCAGATCGAATCGGTCCAGACCTGAGGCCGACACAGCTCCGCTTCGAATATCCCCATCGAACCGTGCATTTATCGCAAGCGGCCTCGACCTGTAATTTCGCCGAGTCGAATTTCAACGTTGCGTTGTATCACCTGATATCGTCGATGGATCAAGTGAACACAGATTCAGATTTAATTAACTCCCGTTGCGGTAAGTATTTGCGTTTACATATCGACAAAGAATTCAAATTTTCAACATTTACCAGATGGCTTTGAAAATTGCGTGATGATTGACACCTTGGGAATCGAGTATCTGGGTAAACGCAAAATATCGATCTATCGATTGATGCCCGGTTTTCCATTTGCTAGTTATTAACTTTCAGTTAGACTCAACCTGATGACAATGTAAACATTTTTTCATCTACTTTCACTAAACTGATAAGAGTTTTGTACTGAGAATAATTTTTTAAGTTTACACTACAAAACTATTAGGTCAGTGACCTAATTAAGCATTAACCTGTCTAACCCAGCTAGAAAAACATAAATTTTCCATTATCATCAAGTTAAACGAGGTCAAATCTTATAACTACAAGTTAGATAATTACAAAATTTGGGCCCACGACTTTTCACTAATTTCAGTAATTAGGAGACTAGTACATATATGAAATTAGGCCCCTAAAATTAGTTTAATAACATTTTCACTGGAAACGCGCAAACAAAAATTTGAAATGTGTACACAATGAACAATCAATGAGACTATTAGACAGTTAATTGAAGTCAGAGAGCTATAACTTTACACGAGTGTGAAACACGGGTAGCGTGTGATCGTTAGTGTTTCCCGTTCTACGCGCAGTCTTTCGTAACAATCGACCTTGCGCAATCAGAGATTAACATATATTACTAATTGAACAGTCTCGACGTGTCGCGCCTCGACGAGGAGGAATTAAAAAAAGGAAAAAGCCGAAGACGTAGGGAAGGAACTCGCGACCGGTTGCGCCGCGTTTTTTCAGCTGTGCACATTCGGACGCGTTTGAACAGCGTGTCGGTGCAAACAGACCGATTAAAAGTATCAATATTTACCGAATTGGGGGTCCTGCGCAAACGTGCGCGCCGTGCAGTTTACAGGAGGTAGTAAACCCGGCGGCGAGGTCCGGTCTCTAATACGCGTGTGTGTATATGTAACGACGCCCGTCTGCCAGTTGACGTTCGCAACGTGTACCCTGCTAACTAACGTCAGCACTTCGTACCGTCCGTCTAGCCAGCCTTTCCCGCGGAGTTACGAATCACTGCTCACTGCCCTTCGTTCCTCTCCTCACCACTTCCATGATGTTCGACTACATAGGGAGTCGTATAGGCGAGACCTATTTTAAGGACGGATACTCTCGATACGAAGAAAAATGCTTGTTAAATAAATACAAAGAGCTCGTGAGGTTCAGAACTGAACACAAATAAGTTTGACACATCGTTTTCTTATTGTGACGCAATTTAAAACCGGATTTTTCAAATTATAATTACCAATGAATTAAGTAAATATTACCTTATCAATCACTCCAAATAAATTACAAATTTACTTAATAAAATATTGTCAAAATTGTTACAAAAAGAGTGGTTTTTTTTTTTAATTTTGAAGTAGCAGGTGGGATGCTTGGAACTTCTTAAAAAAAAATGTTTATTTTTCTAGGAAAGTGTAAAGTGTAAAGCCTAATCGAGTCTTGAGAACAAGATGTTAATGTTTATTATATTGTGTGAAATTTATATACTGCGTATGTAGTCCCCCCGCGACGCTGATGGATTTTCAGCATTGACGCATACATATTCACTACCGCAGTAATATCACTTTAGTTAAATTGAGAATCAATTTAACCACTTTTTGATGCCTATAGCATCTTATTAGATCTTAATAATATGTTGGAAGACATATATTAAAATTTAATAATAAATTAATAATTTAAACTCAGAGAAGCTGAGATTGTGAAGAATATCACGAGTTGGCGTTTCGTCCCGGCTTCCACTACTGGACTCATCAGTAAGGTAATGTAGTGGGAGCCTACCTTAG
>NW_017276214.1:805683-837373 GCF_001594065.2 Cyphomyrmex costatus
CTAAGGTAGGCTCCCACTACATTACCTTACTGATGAGTCCAGTAGTGGAAGCCGGGACGAAACGCCAACTCGTGATATTCTTCACAATCTCAGCTTCTCTGAGTTTAAATTATTAATTTATTATTAAATTTTAATATATGTCTTCCAACATATTATTAAGATCTAATAAGATGCTATAGGCATCAAAAAGTGGTTAAATTGATTCTCAATTTAACTAAAGTGATATTACTGCGGTAGTGAATATGTATGCGTCAATGCTGAAAATCCATCAGCGTCGCGGGGGGACTACATACGCAGTATATAAATTTCACACAATATAATAAACATTAACATCTTGTTCTCAAGACTCGATTAGGCTTTACACTTTACACTTTCCTCGATTTTTAAATCATACGAGTCAATTATTATTATCTTTCATTATATTTATTTTTCTAGTTACATTTTTTTTAATAGTATAGAATTAAATTTACATTTTTTAGTTTTATGTTCTTACGAGATAGAGAAGTGTAAAAGTAATGAATTTTAAGGAGCTTTTGGCAATATCTTTTATTTTCCTTTTTTATAAACAAAATTTTTTAGATAACCATACATAAAATGCTGTGATACTATCCTTAAAAATTACACAAGTTATGAAACTAAAATAACAAAAACGACATTTGATTCTATTAAGAATTTTTTGTAGATATTATAGTTAATTAGTCAATAATTTTTCGTCAAGTTGAAAAATAATATTTCTCTTTTCGTAGCAAATTTAATTTTTTGAGTTTTGCCATTTTTGAAGAATTAGAGCAACGTACATATATAAATCGTAATCGATATAGAAAGAACTGAAATCAGCTGAGCGAATCAAATATGTATATCGCTAAGAGCATAAACCGACATTGATTAATTAAATTAAGTTGATTAATAAAAGTTAAAAAAAAACACTTAACTTTTGATAAGACAATTCAAAAACAATGGATAAATTTAGACCAAGAAAAAATTTCAAAGTGTATTCTCCGGATGTGTACTTCAAATCCGTTTGACATCAAACAAAATTTAGCCCGATCCTTTTAGGCAACTTTTCGACATGTTCGTTGTTGTACACGTAATTGCGATCACGACCGGTACACCGCCCATTATTACTATTATATAGTCGGCCCCTTTTCCTGGGGCTCTCATTACACCGGTCGTTAGGCCTCTTTTCTCAGGCTAATGACACCGCCACAAAGTGACGTTTGACTCTTGCCTCGCGCGTCACAGCGATTGTCACTCGCAATGACCGGTAAATGCGTACGATATATATCTTTTTCTATGAGTCACGTTCCAGTCACGTTTGACTAACTGACTGGATTAGCGAGTTGCGAAAAAATTGTTTGTCCACGGCATTTATCGCCGCGCCTGGTGCTCCGCGCTTTTTTAACGAGAGAGCTGCGTCGCGGCGAAACCGAAAGAAAAGGCGTTAATATCCCGTGTAATGGTCGGACGAACGTTACGTACCGTCGTCGTTGAGAGCGAGAAAGAAAACCGAGAAACGGCGTGAACGTGACGTGACTACGCAACGACGACGACTCCGAGGGCTGCGGAGTCGTGCGCGACGACTAAGTCGCCATTATCTCGACCGGACCATTAAATACAGAGACAGAGCGCTGCACGGACAAACTCTGCTCGCACGATTCACGGATCAACGACTCCGACGTGCTGTGGCGAAACGCTTTTCGCACGGCCGCGAGAAGCCTATACGACGGCAAACGCGATTGTTCCGCGTTTGTACCGCCGAATTTTCAGACCGCGCGCTGAAGAAGCACGTGCACGTCCACGTGACGCGTTGTGTATTAAACAAATTGAATTTATTTCGGTATAGCGGTTTCGACTGCAGGGGTTTGAATCAACTCCAAATCAGCTCTATAAAGCTGGCAGGACCAAATGAACAGAATCAAATCGGACCTATTGGAAATTTTAGTACTAATTTTGTACTAATTTGTACCACCAATAAAAATTTTGTACCATGTGCCGTTTTGAAAAAAAAAACGTGGCGCTGCTAGCTTAATATTAAGCCAGCAAGACCAATAAAAAAAAATAAATAAATAAGGAAATAAATAGGATCGAATTTGTACTAATTTGTACCACCAAAAGAAATTTTATATTATGCGTCATTTCCAAGAAAACAGTGGCGTTGCTAGTTTAATATTTAAGCTAGCAAGACCATAAAAAAAAACAACGCAAGGGCAAAAATGAACAAAACTGAATTGTACTAATTGATTTGTACTAATTTGCATCATTGAAAATAAGTTAATATTTCACACAAAACCTATGTGAATCTGCGGCACTCGACTTCAAGAAAAAAAATTTTTAATGAGCATTAAATTAAGTCAAGCATTTTTGTAAGTCAAATGTCAGGTTTCACATAGGTGGCCTAATGATGGCTAGGAGATTAAAAATAATTATACAGTTTACATATCCGATACATATTGTACAACATGGATAGAATATAATGATTTGGAGAAAAAAGAAAAAATATATTAAAGAAAATGCAGAAATAACTGCAGCGTTATTAATATATTATAAAGAATATCTTGTTTCAGGTTTTATGTTTATGTTTTTGTTTATCTTTTGTTAAACAATTTTTTTTTTCTTACTTTATATGACTTGTAATAATTTTATAACATTTATAATATAATTTGTATCGAATATGTAAACTGTATAATTATTTTTAATCTCCTAGCCATCATTAGACCACCTATGTAAAATCTGACATTTGATTTGACTTACAAAAATGCTTGACTTAATTTAATGCTCATTAAAAATTTTTTTTCTTGAAGTCGAGTGCCGCAGATTCACATAGGTTTTGTGTGAAATATTAACTTATTTTTAATGATACAAATTAGTACAAATCAATTAGTACAATTCAGTTTTATTCATTTTTACCCTTGCGTTGTTTTTTTTTATGGTCCTGCTAGCTTAAATATTAAACTAGCAGCGCCACTGTTTTCTCGGAAATGACGCATAAATATAAAATTTCTTTTGGTGGTACGAATTAGTACAAAATTAGTACTAAAATTTCCAATAGGTCCGATTTTGATTCTACTCATTTGGTCCTGCCAGCTTTATAGAGCTCTCCAAATCGATCCAACACGATTTCATAACGGACACATTTTCGGCTAATTGTTTCTTGCGGGGTGATCACTATATGGGTCACGGTAACTACCGGGGTTGACATTGGCAGATCACGAGACACAACGAATGTCATGGATTGTGGGTAGCATACACTTTGGATGTGTCCATTGTCAGCGTTGAAAATCTATAGTTTACGCTATACGTCAGGCTTGACAAAAAGACTAATGTTTTTATTTTAAGAATAAAAATTATGTTTCTTTCTAAACATGTTTTCAATGATTCGAATACGCTTGGTATGGTATTATAGAAAAACATATTTTTGAAACATGGATTAAGTATGGTCTAAATTATTTAAAACATGTTTTAAACATGTTTTTTACCTACCTACACTGTGTATTATTGTACATTGTAGGCTTTAAACATCACAAAATTTTAGAACGGCCTTTAAGTCACGCAAGTATCGTTATCGATCTTTGCATAGAAGGTATACTTGATAGACAGAAGTCGAGTAAGGATAGAACAACAGAGTTGCCATAAATTTCTCTCATACTAAAATTCAATAACTCATTCGACTGTTGACCGCTGTAAGCATCGCGTTTTTAGCGACTATATTGGACATCTTGATGTATTATTTTAATTAATTAATTTTAAGTTTCATGGCTGTGCGGAATCTATCTTTGATTCGTTGCCACATGGCTTGTCACCCTTGTGTCAAATTAAATGAAGATAGAAGGATTTGCCATTTTCTCGTTTAGCCATGGAGGATCCTATATTTCATTGTGTCAGATTACTGAAGACGGCTCGAATGTAAACCGAAACGTCTGATTTATTGGAAGAAAAATATTTTAATAAATTTTGGATCGACTTACCGTGAGATAAACTCTCATTATAGTCCGTTTCTTTGTTTTTAATTTTGACATTCTCGAGAGTTCACGTTAAGATTGAAATTCTACAATTATGATGATTTCCCTGACACACAGTTTCAATTTTTCCCACCTTTATATAATTATAATTTTGTCTTATATAATTTTAATTTTGTGACAATTCCAAAATAAGGGCATAAAGAAAAACTTGAACAGTAAGACGAAAGTAATAAAAGAAATCAGCATGTTGGATTCGTTTATATTGCTTATACATTTTACTGCTGAAGTTTTTGTGTCATGGCCTTAACAGTGACCCGCAGACCCGCATGCTATCGCGAACGTGTTAATGAAGTCACATACATGCCACTGTAAATTTTTGATTTCACGAGTTTATGGCACTCCGAGTTAATCGACCTTGAATCGATTCAAACTCGGCAGTCGAAAACGCTATTAAATACATGCGATTGTAGTTTAAACATCCGACATCCTGCCAATCCAAGTGTAGAAAAAGTGATTCCAATATGTGTAAAAAAAAAATAACACACTACACTGCATACAGAATTTACGCATTTAAACGTGTATAGTGTAGTATATAGTGTGTATGCCATTTTTACACGGAAAATCAAATAATAACACGTGAACATCGAAGTCACTTTTTAAAAACCGCAGGTATCTCGCGACGCGTGTCACGTCACGTGCGTCTCACGCCACGTGGTCGCGTCACCTCGAAATCTAGTCTGATGGTGATTTTCCTCGTACAACGGTCGATGGCACTACGATTTCCGACGCGTTAATGAACATTTTCGCGAGGCGACCGAAACCCGATATGTGACCGAAGCGTGGAACGCCGAGCGTTGCGTCGCGTCGCGACGTCAATCGAGATCACGCATTCGCGCGTGTGCACGGTGAAACTCGAGAAGTCGTCTGGATTCGTCGATGACATCGGATCGTGTTACGAGAGGTGCGAAACGCGCTGCAGTCGTCGGAGTAACGGGAGCGCAATCGAGCGCGACAGCTTAAGCACTCTGACAGGAAAGAAATCACCCCGCGCCTGCGGTGTGCTTACTCTATCGCGGCAAAGAGGACAGAGAGAGAGAGAGTGGCGCGTCAGAAACGCGGCCCGCGATCAAGGAGGAGCAGGTTAAACAGGGTTAACAACGATGTAAATTACAGACGTAAATCAGACTGTCGCGCGCGCGACACGACGGCGCCGCCGGTCCGCGCCGGCGCGTCGCGTCGCGTCGCGACGCGGCGCGGGGCTACGTTAAGTATGCAACGTGCTGTAAAATAGACGGAAGGCACCGCCGCCGGCGGTTTTCTCTCGGAGAAAAAAGGAGCCCGACGATGACACCGGAGAAGCGGCCATTTCGCGGAACGAATGAGAGAGAGAGAGAGAGAGAAATCAAACCCTATCGACACGTCGCGATCTTTCGACGTCTGACTGTCCGACCCCGGCGGAATGGAAGCGACGCCCAGAGATACGATCGCAGTTCGCAACCGCGAAATATATATCACCGTCTCGTGTCGTCGACACCGTTATCGGCCGCATTCCGGCGGGGAGGCACCCCGCTTCGGCGCGCATTCAGCCTAATTTATTCGGCCTGAGAATTTACATCGATTAAATCCGATAGCTATTTAATGGTTACACAATTGCGGTTCACGCAGTTTATCCCCGTCGAAAATGCCATCGCCAATAACCGGGGGGTTGGGGCGTGCAAATAAACAACGTTACCGTTGTTGTTATTATTATTATTATTATGTTATGGATAATCGCTACTCACCGGATGCCTGGCAGCGGCGGCGGCCACGGCGGCTGCGTTGATTCCGGCGCTGGGATACATCCTTCCTGCGTGGTTTCCCGCTCGATGCGTGCGATATCTATACGTCGTATCTCGCGCGCACTGACTCCGCCGAGAGACGCGATTCGGGAACTCTTCTCAATGAAGACGCGTCATGTCACACGCGGCACACTTATTCCGACTTAGGGTAATAACTCCTCCTTCAAGAAGAGCAATAACAACAACAAACGGCACAACAACAACAACCGCGTTAACAGAGAAGCGACGATTTTTTTTTTTTTTTCTTTTTCCTTGGAGAAAGGCTGATTTTTTCGGGCACGTTTGAAATGAAACCTACGGCCGCTACGAGGACGATGATCTACGGCACTCTCGGCGATGACGTGTCGTCTCGCGACGACGTGCTACGTTCCGGCGCGACGCGTACACGAGCGTGATTCGCAACACCCCGTTTCCCCGCCGAAAATCCATCGGCGGTCGCCACCAATCCATCCGTCACTACCGTCTCATCGGGCGCGCAGGGAGACCAGCCGCTTAAACGTGTTACGCACACCCTCCTCCCCCCCCCTTCTACACTCGCGCGGGCAGTGGTCGGTAGCGGCCTCTCTCCTTCCCTCTCGCGGCTCGCCGGGTCAGGTGAGGCTGGTCGTCGCCGCGTTCATTCGGAGTCACGCACAGCGCCGCGCACGAGCCGACGGGACGAGAGACGAGCGAGGAGGCAACTCGATCTCCTCGATCGGCGGCCGTGTCTTTTCTTTGTGCTCTGCAAATCTGCAGAGACAGAGACGCGCGGCTTAAACCTTTTTTTTTTTCTTTTTTTCCTTTTATTTCTTCGGTCGGTAAAGAAGGAGAAAACTACCTACGTCACCGCGCCGGAGAAACCCTGGCCCGAAAAATTTCCTCACTTCCCTCTACAGCATACACACGTTTATCTTCCGATCTATTTACTCCACTCCCCGCTTCTTCTTCCTCGCCGCTCTTCTCGATGGCGGCGTCGTCGAGCGTCGTGAGCAACACTGATGCGCGTCACATGCGCTGGCACACTGCACACCACTCCGTTGTTTACCCGAGCGCGAACGTAAAAGATGCGCGCGCGCGTACGACCGCGGTCGAGATTGAAATATCACCGCGAAAATGCGGAGGAAACACGCTGGAGGATCGCGGAACACGATCGATGTGTGTCACTTAACATACAGAAGTTCTCGCGAGAAATCCTGGCGGGCGTTAAAGCGGCGCGAGTCAGAGTGACGCGGACGAACCTATCCCCACAGCGGCTACGGAGCGACTGACGGATAGACCGATGGAGGGGGAGCGCGTTCTCCCCTCCCGGCGCAACGTACTATCTCTCTCTCTCTCTCTCTCTTCGCCCCTTGCAACGTTTCGCCCACAATCCACGACTCTCTCCCACTTCTTCGCTGCCTACGTCGCCCGCCGCGCTGCCCCTCCGCCTGTCGGGCCCGCTACTTCGCGTTTAAAGCCGCCAAGCATCCCCCTCGAATGTCTCTCGTCTCCTCTACGCTCGTATTAACCGGCGCGATAGCTCCTTCGCAATTAAGTCGCGTTACGTAAGGATCTCGAAAAGGCGAGCACGAAAATCACGGCTCGTTAAAACGTTGCTCTACGCGTCTCCCCCCCTTTCTCTCTCACTCTTTCACCTCTACTATTCTTTCTTATGTGTATGGTCGATTTATCGTGCTCCTTTCCAACGAGGAATGTTTTCATCGTGATTTTCGATCGTCCATGCGCGTCTTTACGATCGCCTTTACGCGTCGCTCGTCAGCGATGAATGGCAATTCCGGCGGAATGGAATTGTATCGTCATTACAACGGCCTGGCGTCCCGATTTTCTCGTTTTGCCGACCGACGACATCGCGCGGCGGCACTTTGACTTTACAACGATATTGCGAAACTCGTCGCGCTCCCAATTCGTTCCTTCCGCGAGCATACGTATAAGGTGACTCGACGCTCTTTTTCTTCTTACTCATCGACGCTTTATCGACATCGATTACCGGCCGTTCGTTTTTTTTTTCTTCTTTTTTTTTTTTACTGTTGTTCCATGAAGGTATTATCGCCGCGACAATGACGGAACCACGTGCAAATAATAATAGGCTTGTCGCGTTGGTGGAAATTCCCAAAAACGATAGCACGCAAAAATAGTACGTATATATGTATATGTATATGTACGAACGTTGAAGGAAGAGAGAAAGCGAAGATGTGGAAAAAGTGCAAACGAACAGATCTAATATGCGCATACGATCGCCTTTCGTACAGTCGAAGCGATTCGGCGTCGATCGATCTCACGAGAGACGGTGATTAATAAAAACTCGTAGCGTCGTTATCCCTGACGCTGGTAAGTACTCCACTACGAGTAGTTGGCCGTGCTCCGACTACGAGGTTGGATTTTCGCGAATTCTCGTAAGCGGAGGAACGCCCGGATCCATCGGAGTACCGAAAAGTTCTCGGTCGCGAACGGACGGATACGCGCGGCGCGGTATAAAACGAGGATGGACAGAGAGGCGAGAGAGAGAGAGAGAGAGAGAGAGAGAGAGAGAGAGGCGCGGCATGCCGAGCATACGCGCGTCGGTATTAGTCGTTCCTCCGGGTTCGCTACGGCGTGTGCAAACAAATCGAAAGTTTTTCGCAAAATGGCCGTCACCGGGCTGACACGGATGTCCGCGTAAACTCCCTTTCGCCCCTCCCGATCCCTCCCCCCCTCCGTCGCGCTTTTCCCCGCGTCTCGTTTCCCCGCTTGTCGACCGGCTGCCTCTCTCGCCACTCGTGATTTCCCTCACTTCCCACACTACCACAAATATGGCGCCTCCACCCGTTTTCCCAACCCCTATACAACGTAGCTCCGCATAAAGCGACAGAGCGAGAGAGAGAGAGAGAGAGGGGAGGGAGGATAGGTTCGCGAGCGCGCACACGTACGCGATATAACCGGAATATATATGTATGTCCTCCTCGTGTACGTGTGTGTACCCGGGCACGAGTGTGTAGCGAGTACCATCCTGTACGCGCGATTGTGTGTGCTAAGGGGGTGCCCCTATGTGAATATCGCGCGGCACACAGTCCCAAGCAGTTTCCTACTTGATTGCCGCTATCGTCCGCTCGCCTCGTAAAGGCGCTGACTCCGCGCGGACTGTGCCGTCGTGATCGCAACCTCGACCAATCGGCGCCGCTCTAGCCGACCCTTGGCCAATCGCGTCACCGTCTGACGCGGCCGATCGACTCGACGGCGGCAAAGAGTCGAATGAAAACGCGACCTCGGCCAATGGCACGGCGACTTTTTCAAATGACGCGCATACGTGGCGTCCGCGCGGATTGTTCGCTCACTCTCTGTCCTCCCCGAGCCTCTACAAGAGAACGTACCTATACTGAATAAAGGTGCTACGCGAAGCCGCAGCGAAACATGAAAAATAGGGGGCCACACGAGGAAAAACACGGAGCTGAGGGAGGAAGGAGGAGATGGAGGGCGCTGTAGGATGGATCCTACGAACCGAGACACCGAAGGCTGGGTGCAGTCGGGGTTGCGTGGGATGAGTCGGGAAAGGAGGCCGGGACGACTAGAGTATAGAGGCCGAGGATGAGAATGGAAAAGTAACATAACGAAACGTCGATCCCATTACCTGGAGCTCTTTCTCTCCCTCTCTCTAGCCCTATCGCGCCATACGCTTCGCCGTTGCTACACGCCTCACCGCGCCGCGCCGTGCAACCATCCCCGCTTTCGACCCTTAATCCAAAGGAGGATTAGAAAAGCCCATTGTCATGCTCCGCGGAACGCGGGATGGGTAATACGCGTACGCGTATGCGCGCGAAACGTCGTCCCCCCGTCGTGCACTTCTGACACGTACCGCGGTGTGCGAAAGAGAGAGAGAGAGAGAGAGAGAGGCAGAAAGAGATTTCCCTAATGAAATATAATAAATACGCGACGAAGCGCGCGCGCGCGGCGTATGTATGCAGCGCGGTGCCGTTTATCGCGAGAATCGTGCAGTTTTTTGCGCGATTCAACGCGCTGCTCGCCAGATGAGTCTATCCCCCTCGCTGGGCTATCCACAACCGCTGCACTCTTTCGTTCGTCAGCTCGCCGCGCCGCATCGGTCGGCTCTTTATCTTGTTTTCACGGGGCGAAAAGGAATATAAGGTAGTGCCGTGGAGTGTTGGCGAAGCTGTCGGTCGCGCTTGGTCGACTGCGGTTTACGCGAAGCCGCCTCGCCTCGCCTCGCTTGCCTGCCAGTTTGCGTGTTCGCTCGCAACGTGGATACCTCTCTACGTGTCTCCGACGCGGCTCAGCTCGACTCAGCTCGGCTCGGCTTCGATGCTCACCGAATGGTGCAGGAGGAGAATTGGAAGGAAGCCGCGCGAGAAGCGTATAGCTACGTCACGAGAGTGCAACAAAGACGAAGGAATGCGAAGAGGAAGGGCGCGATATACCGCGAAAAGCACCGACGAGCGAGACACTACCATATACCGTACCGCACCGCGCGCCACGCCGGCAGGCGGCTACGAACCGGTCGCTGCGGTTGCCGCGGTTAACCGCGCCGGTGCTCTCAACCCGCGGCGACCGCGACGGTCACGCAGCCGCTGTACCGGCCTTCCTCCGCCGCACGTACAACTCTCTCGAAACGGCCCGATAGATTCGCCAAATTACGCTCACGACGAGAATTCTCTCGGCGCTTTACGTGAAAATTACGTCCAATAAGCGTCCCCGCGCGTGAAAAACTGATGAATACCTTTCGCTGGAGGCTGCCTCCATCTCGTTCGACAGATAATTCCCGCGATAATCGGAGAACATAACCGTTCTAGCAGCGAACATCACTCACATCGTATATAGGAGGCTGCTATTTTAATTAATCGTTATCGGTCGAGAGCCTCTACGCGATCAGCCACCCGGTTTTATTCATCCCGGAAGAGAGGAAGGAGGAAAGTTAGAGCCGCGCGAGTCTCTCAAAGGAGGCCCAGAAGACGACTTATGCGTGGTCTATACAGTCTTGCCAACGCGAAGATTTGCGAGGATGACGGGGCGCTCTGTGAGAGCACTCTCGTTAATATTTTTCCTCTTCGACGACGGCAAGCACGCACGCGCACACCGCCAGATTGAAAATAACTAAATGCCGAATCACCACCGCTACTAACGGCACTCACACACATGGAGCTTAATGGAATGTGGAATTTTATTGTTCCGACACTTTTCCATTATGTAAATGTACCAAACAACTGCTTCGCCTCCGCGATACGCATCGAGGAATCAATTTTAATTATCGTCGCGACGAATAATTAACAGATCATGTATTCGGATACGAAAAAAAAATAATAAAAAAAGAAAAAAACGTTATCGTAAAGACTGATGAATGATTGCCGGGCGCTAATTGATTGCCGAAATCATTGTCAATATATTAATGAGAAATGCAAAAATCGCGTGTCCCTGTCACGATCATTTTCCCATAACAATGCAACAGACCCCAAATTAAAGAGTCAAATATAATCCCTATCCCTTTTGTGTTGTTTTTCATCACGCAATGTGATCGAGGCCGCCGATGTTATTCCCATAATCAAATCGTTGAGCAATTCTCTCGCGAGCTTTAACGTTAACACGATTGATGGGAACGGAAGAGTGCGACTCTTGATTAATACCTCTCTCTCTCTATCTCTCTCACTGAGGACAAAGTCATGAAAAAGCTGACGACTTTTGGCAAAATGTTAGGTTGATTGCGTATGTACGTGTATACATATGTGTTCACCTCAAAGCTGCGACTCTAGCCGCGGCTGACAAATGCCTTCCGCGATTCTGGCAGCGGTGTACCGTTATCCAAATTACAAATAACACACCGCGCCGTTGACGTTTTATCCAACGCCCGAAGACAAATTGCAGCCAACGTAGGACGGCCGAGAGCTCGAGATTATCCCCCTCTCACCGCCGTTCCTCCGCCACCGCGCGTCTTCCAACTACTCGTCGTGGTGTAACCGCGTGTCGTGGACTCGGTTAATACCGGTAGTTGCTCGGCCCCTTGGTCGGCACACGGAATTAACACGGCGAAGTGTATTTATGGATCAGGCCCGACCAGATATCCCGAGGAGGAGCAGCGCAGGCAGATCGTTCCTTCTCTCCATTCCTCTCTCGCTCTTTTTCTCTCCCTCGCCTGTTCGCCTCGCTTCTCGACACACACAGTGTTTCTTTTTCTTCTTCCACACAGCAGAGGATTAATTAATGAGACTGGACAAGCCAAGCATTATTACCTGCTTTACAGCGACGCGGCACACTGGCGTGGGAATGTCTCTTCTTCCCTCGATTAGCACGCACGTAGGCGAAATTTGCCGAGGGAACTTGGACCATTAATTTTCATTCACGATCGGGGCCGTGATAGCTCGCATGATAGATCTCGGACGTGTAATGATCCGACGTGCTGCCGATCAAGTTTTTATTTTCTTTCTGATGTGCGGCGATGAGAGGTTGAGAAGGAATCGTTCGATACGATCTTCCGCGCGCGCAAGCACTTGCAACGCTTGCTTGCATTTCATACCGGGGCGCAAACACAGCAGTACCGTAAACGTGAATTTGTCCTCGGTAATGATTTCCCATCGTTGGTCGCGTCCTTTATCCCAGCCAGGGTGTACGGCGCGGCGAGCGTTCGGGCAACGCCGAGGGCGCGATAATCAAATAACATCGCCGCCCTTGTGCTCGACGCCATTGGCCCACATCCCACCGCATACAGGACGTGATACACGTGTACTCGCAGCGTGTAACGCGTGCTCGAATATAGTGGTCTCTCAGTGTGCATCGCCGGTGCATTTGCCATGCACTCGCAGAGAGCCGCGCGTACCACGCGTAATGCACATTTGTAAAGCTATACACGGGGCCCCGCAACCGCGACTAGACATTTTTCACCGTGCCGAGTAACTTCCTTAATTGAAACCTTTTGTGAAGGAACAAAGTGTATTCTCGGTAACTGTGTAAAAAAAAAAAAAGGAGAGAGAAGAGAGGGAGAGAAAGGAAAAAGGGCAGAAAAAAAAGAGAAATTTGCCGTCGTTTCAACTTTAATAGCAGCAGGAAGAAGAAATTACAGAGCGCGCGATATTAATGTCAGCGCGAAAGAGAAAGCATTATTATAGCTGCGACCGAGACGCCCGCGGCTAAACGCGTAATAGAGCGCGTTTAAATTGGAGCGAGACTTAATTGATTAAAATGGACGTCGCGCGGCTTGGCTTAAAATTCGATTTTAGGTCAGTCGCAAGAGGCTAAATTAACTAACGAGATATTAGTGCCGCAGGGTAATTTAAGATACTCTTTGGTATAAGACGGTTGTTCTCTGTCGTATCGAGGTCACTTATACATTGTTAAACGCGGCGATCGATTTTTCCTCGGATAGTCTGCGACTGATATCTATGTTGCAACGCTCATAAATAATTATCGATACCTCCCAAGTGCCGAGATATTTCTGAAGAACTTTATCTATACGAGTTTACACCGATTTTAAGAGATTTATAAATACACGTAGAATATTTGTCGACGATCAGATAAAAGTTTTGATACACGTAGAGAGAAAGCAATATAGATATCGCCAAAGGGGAAGCCTGTTGGCTGGTTAAAGACCTTCCAATAATAAGTGTCTGGACACAAACTGCAGTTTTGTATGCGCACGGTAGTCATTTTAACAAAAATTTCCAAGAGAGGCCATACATTATTTATACTGCTTTTCTTTCTCTTTCTTTCTCTCTTGAATATGGTTAAAATGTAGCGGACCAATCAAAAGTGGCTTTCTCATATCTAGTCTCTTATTGGAGGGTCTCTAAGTCTGGTTTCTCGCGTGGAAAACGAATGGATAGATCGTGTTATCGTTTACACGCACTCGAGTCGAGGGAAACGAGCGGGCAGGACGACGACGAGGACGAAGACGATGCCGCGAGAAGAATAAGAGTGCGGACAAGGAGAACGAGAACTACGAGGACAACAACGACGACGACGACGACGAAGACGTGGTGACGGCGAGGAGGGCGATTTCGTCACGGCAGTCACGATCGTCACGGTCGTCGCGTTGTGGCTGAGCGAAGCGGGGCGAAGGGGGACGAACTAACAGAATTATACTCGCAGGCCATGGAAGGTTTTTAACGGTCGATTTACCACGTAGCTCTCTTGTGTGGGTCGCCACGCCATGCCATGCCACGCCATATCCTCTTGAACTCTTCAGCGGCAGCCAAGAGCGACGACGACGACGACGACAGTGCTCACCCCACAGCTAGTTAATGCCCTTAAACCGTCCCTATACCCTATATGCCATTCGGCGTTTCGTCACGCCAAACGGGGGGTCAAAACTGGCCGCAGATGTCGGCCATAAAGCTTGTACGGGCACGACCCAATCGTCCCCTCATACATGGTCCTTTTCTTCCTCTCTTTTTCCCTCTGCCTCGCCCAGCATCGTGTCGTTTCGCCATTGTATCTTCCACCGAATACACGCCCTTAAATAAATCTATCCACGAACCCCTCCCCCTCCCCTCCACCTTCCTGCCGTCACGTCGCCATGACCACCTACCCTTGCCTCCGTTGTCCTTTGTTGCCTCCGTGTGCTGTTGTTACCGAGATTAGGTTCACGTTCCACGCACGTTGCCCCGCGCGTCTTCCGACCTGTCCCTCGACTCGAGTTGCTTTTTTATTGGCCGGCAGCGGTGGTTCAATTTCGAGAAATCTCGTCCCCTAATCTCACACGACATAACAATGTCATATTTGCATCGAATCGACGTATCGCGTTCCGGCACATTCGCCACGTATAATACATACACGTTTACGAGCGTGTTAATCCTGACGGCGCGATGCACGCTGCCTCGCTGAATCGACGAACACCTATCGGACGCGATGGCGCGAGCAACCGTGACACGCTTCGAGAGATTCCAGCGCAATCTTTAATGACGAGGCGCGGCGGATCGTTAACGATCGCTCGTCGACGTTTAATTAGCTGAGGCTCGCGATTACGAGCCGCGCGTTCGCTCGCCCGCCTCGCATCTTGCAACCAACATAACCAGAGTCCCGCGGCGTAATCGCAATCGCGACTGTAACGACCCGTGCCGAAGGGGAACCGTAAAAGGCCGGCGAGTCAATGACGAGATTCGCTTCTTATTCTTCCTCCTCCCGATCCGGCCGTTTGTTCCTTCGCTCGCTCGTCCTTCTCCTCTCTGTACTTCCATTCTTCCCTCATCCATCTGCTCTTGCACTAACCGTGGCACTTTCGTGCAGTGCTATACGTTGCACGCACGCACGCACGCATGCACGCACGCACGAAGCGAATCGGCGAATTACGACGATTGAAATTCAATTCCGCGCGCGGCCGAGCGGCTAATTAGACGCAATTGCGGCGGCGACTAGGCAACTAGACGATTCGTCGTCGGTATGCGAATGAGACCTCGAGTCTGTACCCTGGAGACTCGCTCATCGTTGTGTATATGTATATATTGCAGCTTATGATTACGAGCGAAGGAGACCCAGTGATGCCAAAAACGCCGGAAGTTATCCCTTCGAGCGAGATTTACGTGAATATAATCGACGTAGCTTAGCCTCGAGACAGTCGAGAACATGAATTATATGTATAGTCTGGGAAAGTACGTAATCCGCTTTTGCGATTCGAACTCGAGAGACATACTTCTCCGGCCTGTGTATACGAGGTCGTAAGCTGGTCAAAAGCCGTAAGGCGCGGGACGATTAACGTGGTCGGGCATGCGTGACGAATAATTATCCGTTCGAAAGCTGCGTCGGCAGTCTGTCGGCGTTAACCGGCCTCGCAATGTTACGACATTGAAGTCGCAAACGATGTCGATGATCGTTTATCGATGACTATACTCCCGTAAAACGTTTATACCCACTGACATTACAATGCATTGTATGGCATGCGTTATCGTAAATGCGCGTACGTATAATTAAAAATTCGTGTAGCGCTCAATGTCGTTTATACGTGTTAAAGTACCGAATAGCCATAAAATCCCGAGCCATATTTATACTTCGTGTAAGTTCTGTGGTCGATCTAGAGCCGAAAGCGATAATAAAGTATAGAATTTCTTATGGAATTTCATATGGTAATCTTATCTTTTTGGCTGCGTTAAATTTTGACGACATATTTTTTTAATTTATATAAAGAGTCGATTTTTCTTAAGGATGTTTTAGCTATACGATATCAGTTAAAAGCATCAATCAAAAATTCAGCTAAAAACGCCAACTAATAGAAACAAATTTTTATCATAAATACGCCTTGAAACCAATTGCAAAAATAAAAACAACAAATAATTTATAATTTATACAGCAAAATATCGATATTTTGCTGCAGTTTTAAATAAATAATTTTTTAACGCGAGTATTAGTGAAATTGAGAACTTTAACGTAAATATTTATTAGTATAGATTTTTAAGAAATTTGATTTAGTGTTTGGAATATTCGACCCAAAATTTATAAATAAGTACTACAAATTTTACGGATTTTAAAAATCAAGGCAAATAAAAACATTATAATAACTTTTAATTTTATATATTTTAACGATAAAAAAGAAGAATTGTGCTAGAAAACTACGCAGATAGTCCGACATAATAAAGGAAGAATTTACAAAATTTTCGGCGATGCACAAAAATGTGACACATATACTGTGTTAATGAAAATTATATGAGAAGCCGTAAAGTGTAAAAGAATTTTTTTTTACGAGACAGGAAGAGCACCATTACGTAAAGTTTAGCAACCGGTGCTGACAATTAGCACTTGTAAAATCGCAAACGGTCGTCGCTGTACGCGACAGACGGCGGACCCTCTTCGATCGGACTCGTGTTTACGGAGTAAACAAATCGCCCCGATTGAGGGGACCGTGACTGCCGCGTCATCGAGCATCGGTCTCCCTGCCTCATCCTCTCGAGACCATCGACTTCACTTCACGGTTCGACGTTGGCAACACGATTCCGGCTCGTGCCCCCTTCTTCCAGCACGCTCTTACTTTTTCCCCTAACGACTTCTACCCCCTTCCCCCTCTTTTTTCCCCAGTTAACCATCGTATACGGTCTATTGCGCTATTATTATCCCGATTCAAGTCGTGGCGTCATTATTATCCACGAGCGCGGGAGGTCGTCTGTAACCATCGCATCGCGACGGGCGGTGACTTAATAACAACCCGCCACGTAGGTAAGTGTAATGGACGCTGCCGAGTAACGTAAGCCTACTGCTAATTTACCGCTTTTTTCCACAAGTCCTTTTCCCGCGCTCGTTTTGTCTCTCTTTTCCTTTTTCTCATTCTCCTGGTCTCATTTTTTCCACATTTTTTTTTCTACCTATACTGATCTATTTCACCGACAGATTGTTCACCTTTTTTTTCACAATGCGTTTCACTTCTTTTGTTACGACGTATTTCGTCAAAGTCGTTCCAGTCGACATGCACAGACATTTAGCAAGTTCGAACAAAAGTCGCATCACACGGTTGAGATAACGCGTCACTCGTTAAATTGAAATAACAATTATTTTGCAATTGGGATTTTTTTTCCTTTGAATAAACAGTTTTCCAGCACGAATGTCCATCAACGCGCACGGATATACCGTAAACGGTAATCATGACAGGCAAAGAATTATTTGCGATTATTGATTCGTTAAGGAATATGCCTTGAACCGACGAACATCTGTATTCTCGTGGGATGACAGGGACCGTTTAACGCGCTACTGACTTTCTACGGAACAACGACCGTCCGCCTGTCGGTGGCACTTTCGCTCCGCGCGCGCGATAACGATCGGAAAACGTCCGCTCTCGTCGCGACAATGGCTTGTCACTTGGAATAATAATACGGAGCTAGCGTAGGCACCAACAGCGGACTTACGCTCCACCAGCAAGTTCCTTGGGGCGAGCATAATGGCCCATCCAGCGCATACTCGCGCACTTTGCCTATCTGCATACGGGGTGTGCCCGTAAGAACGATCGTCGTTACCTACAAGCGGCCAGCGATCCTCCCGGATGGAGTACTAAGACAATGCGCCGTTTATCTCCGATCAAGCGAGAGGAGGAAAGGGTCGCTCCGCTGATGCGTAACGCCTCTCGATGTAGGAGCCGATAAATCGCCGTTAAAACCCACCGGTGGAATTTAAGAGCCTCGGTATTATAATCCGATCTCTCGAAGAAAGTTGTTAACCGGAAAATTTTCATAATTGTTCGTAAAACGTGCAACTCGAAAGGCTCTGTGTGTCGTTTGTAGAAAAAAAAAAAATCCTACAAAAATTGCCGTGAATCGTTGTAATACTACCTCGCCTAAAAATTCAACTATTGTTTGACTCTCTATTGCCTGATCCTCGGATACATACTTCATGGTTTTTTAAATATCGAGAATTTGTAAGGAAATTACACTTGGCTTTGTTCAACTATCATATATTGTACTTACACACTTTCTTATGGATTATTCGAGAATTATACATGATATACTGCAACGCTACTACGTTACACTTGTAACATGACAGTATTGTTATATACATTAATAAAAAAAAAAACGTGATATTTCATGCCAGAATTACAGAAAATGTAAATTAAGCCTATGTTTTGATAGCTTGTCATGATTAGAATACCATTAGAATTAGATTGATAAGAATAAAGTTGTCTTTACGTTCTTGTTTGTAAGTTAAATAAATAAATTTTGCAAAATACTCTAGTTTCTCTCTCTTAAATCGCACGTTTTTTCTAACATTCTTATAGTTTTTATTCCAATTATTATTATGTAAAAATATATATATATTGTGAAGCTGCAAAGTGTTTATTTTTTTTTTTTTTTATATATATATAGAAAATTTCCAAATTATTTACTGAAATTAACATGTGTTTCAAAAATAATTAATATTTTTAACAAAGTGTTTTCAACATTCTAAAATAAAATCCTATATATCTTTCTTATGTAATTAAAATATTGTTTGCATTATTATAACGTTTAAATGAAAAATTTCATTAAGTATACAAATAATTTTAGTGAAAGTGCGATTTTGGATTTTCTAAATCGCTCTATACTTCAAAAACATTATAAACAAGTTACATAAGAAAAGGAAAAATTATAATTTGTTACGCTGCAGAAAGCTTCAAAATATTCTTCCTATTTTAATTTCTGAACTATTTAAGCTTTTATGTGAGAAGTGATGCGATTTCGACATCCTGTGTATATCTTTCGTTAAACCATTGTACTTGTCACGTGTTAAGGAAGTATATCAATATAGGCCTTTCTTTTTACAAATTTTCTCCTTTATGATAAAAATCTATGGAAAATATCTCATTAAGTTAAAGAGATAATTTGACATCTGTAGAAAAGAGGAAACAGCTCTTTCCACTGAGTCTCTTTCAAGAGCCATCTTCCTTCCTCATCGGTGGCAGGTATCTGCGGGTTGTCCGGTCGATCCTGCCACAGAAGGACAGAGAGAGAGAGAAAGGAAGAAGTAGCCGGACCGGATGACAGTAAATAACGAGAGATTCTCGAGAAACTCTAGCCGCCAAGTTGAGGATGTCGGGGAGTGTACAGGCAATCGAGCATTGGAATCGAAATTCGATATCGACGCGTACATGCACACGCCCTCGCGTTTAAGGCGGCGTTTTCAGGACGGTGTGCGCGGCGAGAAGTGCGAGGTTCGGGTTAACCGCAAGCGAAGGATGCTCACGCAACACACGGAGAGATGCGAGAGCGGAGAGGAGGGGAATGAGAAAGAGAGAGGGTGATAGAAGTCTCTCCTCCACGTAATAACTATTATCTTAACCGAAGGTACTCTTCCTTTAATTCGCGCGCTTTCCGAGACACAACTCGCGCGTCTCGGTATCGAGTTTACGCGATGAAATCACGAACGCGCGGCACGACGCGAACACACGTGTGCCTATACCGGAGCTAATAATAACATGCACGAGCGCTCGACGAGAGAGAATCACCTCTCCTAATTATAACTCGGCTACTAATGATCCGTGAAATTTAGTAAGTACAGCGCCGTGGCTCGTAACCTGGAAATTAAACGGTCCGCCGATCTGTTCGGCCCCGCCGGCGGCGATCCGACGAAGCAATCGCTTTACACGACGCGACTCGATATAGCCCCCTTCTTGCTCGCGGAGTTATTAGAGAAACGTCAAAGATACATACACACGGACGCGCGCGCGCGTGTATACGTAGAGATACGTGTGTGTGTGTGTCTGCGCCGGTATCGATACCCTCTCGCCGAGTAGACGGGCGCGCGCGGTTATGTATTACATCCATTAAAGCCATATGCACGCGCGAAGGTACGCGCGCGCGGTGGCGAGGGCAAGTTTGTAGGTACCTGACGTTAATACGTTCCGCCTGGAATCTGCATCTGCATAAGACAGCACCGTGCGAGCGTGCAACTCGGAGCGGACGATCAGACGGCAGGAGAGGGGAGAGGCTCACTCAGACCCCGGTATACTAATTATTTCGCCTCTCTGACACGATTGTTAATCTCGTCCGCGAGATCACATTCCCTTCTTTTTTTTTTCTTTCTCTTTTTTTTTTTCCTATCGAATCATTATTTAATACAAATTTATTTAATACAGTACTTCCACTCTTTATTTCTTTTTTTTTCACTCTTAAATCTAATCTCATATCTATTTTTTTTCTCGCACCAAGTGAGGCAGAAAAATTTATGTATCTAGGTTTTCCTCTTTCTTTTTCAAACAGTTATACTAAAACGCGTCGTACTTTTTATTCCTATTATACGAGTACAGCCATTCTACTTTAATTTATTCTTTATTTATATATGTGTGTTGCTCCTCAACATTGCGTGTTACAACACGGCACAGCGAAAGAATGATTATTAACGAGATTATTTCGTGATAAGCAGGCGCGATTCGACTAAAGTAACCACGCCACACGTCCGCATAAACACGGATCTTTCTCTCTATGTGTGTGTGTGTTAAACTTTCTGCGTGCAAAAGTCGACACGAATCGACCTCCATGCGCGCCGCATATCGCGCGGCCGCGTTATATTAATGCTCGCGTATGCGACGCCCGCTGCAATACGCTCGTTATCTGGCGCATAACACCATCCGTCGCATGCAAATCGCGACGTGTGTGCATGGCGAAAGAGCGGCGCAGTAGTACGACACATCGCGGTGGTCGCGCCGAGGAAAATATAGCGATCCGGGTAAGCCGATAAAATCGCGAGGCACGAAGCAATTGCCTTCGCGCGCGCGCGCGCGCGCGCGTGGGAAATAATTAGTATCAACTCTCTTACGTAAAGCAGTCAGTGAGAAAGGTGGAACTACTCGGTCTTTATTTGCTAAATGTCTAAATTTCTAACGACTCCGCTGACACAGAGACTTGAGAAATGTCTTTTTTCGGAGGATATTTTTCCCGCGAGCGAGCGAGCGAGCGAACGAACGTGTGTGTGCCATTATCGGTAGAGAATTCGCTCGCATGGAATTGAGCTTACGCGAATCGAACGCTTTCCAGATGATCGTGCTCTCTGCAACTCCAGCCATAATGAATTCCACGACCGTGACAGGCGGAACATTAAGAAGTGGCTGCGGAAAAACGATGGAAGAGAGAAAGAGAGAAGGGGGGCGGGTGAGCTGGCATATCTCGTGTCATCGTCTCAGTGGAAATGAATTTTTCATTTCGCGCTAAAGTCGCGAAACGGTTCGCGACTTAAAGGCGAAGATTAAAGGGCACGACGCCGAGCTTTCCTTCCTTTCTATATGTCGCTCCGTCTCTCCTGCTCCTTCGTAGGTTTTTCCTCGTCGGGGTGTAAGAGGAAAACGATGAGGAGGGCGGTGCCCCGCTATTATTTTTCATTGCTTTCGCGCACCACGATCCTTTTCCATTTCCACTCCTTTCTCCTTTCTTTTCTCTTTCTTCTTTCTGTTTCTTACCTCGCTTCCTTTCTTCTTCACGACGAGATGCCGTTGCTGTTCCCTTAAATTTGTATTACCAGCTGCAGCGAGAGTTACGACGAGAGAACGAAGCTGCCGCGGAAGATAGAGATACGATTCCCATGGATTATTCAATTGGACCGCGCAATTTGTATCGCCTCATCTTAATAGCCCAATGTGATCATAGCCGAGGATTATTAGCCAAGTCTTATATAAAACAAGTTAAAATATAATAAACGTCTCTTATTGGCTGCAATATTCAAGAAATTTGTCTTACACGCGAATCATGGCGATAAAGGATCTTCGATTGAGATTTCACAGAACGGTGGAACCTATTCTCATACAGTCCAGAAAATTCATTATTTTTCCTCGACTAACGAGTAACGTGGAAAGGAATATCCTGATAGAATGGAAATAAAAGCGGGATAAATACTCGGGCAGAACAAAGGGATACGGCACTAATTGAAAAAGTCCGACCCCCGCAATCCTATCGAATTAAGGTCGTCGGGTTCGGATATCGGACCGATATCCATAACTACTAAATTACGGCGTTGTATTTCCTCCCTGAGAGACCCCTTGTCGTTGCACACGTCCTTTCGCCAGATGCCGTCCTTCCGATACCATCTCTCTCTCTCTCTTCGTCTTTCGAGCGAGATTATTACTTATATACCACAGGCTATCGGCGACGGTTTATTTTGTCGACGACGTAAAGAGACGACGAAAACGACGACGACGACGGAAAACCGAAGAAGAGAAAAGAGCGCGAGGGGAGGAACCCCACGAAAGGCTCAAGGAGGGCGGGAGGTCTCTCTTTCTCGACGGATTAGAGCGCGAATCAATATTGGGCAGAGAGGCGAAGTTTTTGTCGGTGCTGAAAGAAATCCCCTACTTCTTCCTACTTTGAGTGGGCACCATCACCATCGCCACTACCTACTCTCTCAAAGTGGAGAGAGAGAGAGAGAGAGAGAGAGAGAGAGAGAGAGAGAGAGAGAGAGAGAGAGAGAGAACGTCGGGAGTAGAATCATCCTCGCGGAGGATGAAGAGGTGAAGAGGGTCGGTCGCGAAATGCGGCGGAAGAACGGAAGGATGCGCCGCCGCACAGCGGGACACGAAGACGAAGACGAAGACCGAGGTGCGCGCCGCGAAGGAAGGAAGTGAAGCAGTGGTGAGTAAGAGAGGAGGTAGAGAGAGAGAGAGAGAGAGAGAGAGAGAGGAGAATGAGGATTCAAGCAACTTACCGTACTTGTACATTCTCTCGGTCTCTCTGTCCCCCTTCTCACTCTTTCTCTCTCCACGCTCGAGGATTTACAGATTACGCGCCGGTAGACCGAGCCCGCTCGAGCGCTCGTCTACGAGCAGCGGAGACGAGAGCGAAAGCGACGCCTGAGCGCTACGAGAGAGTCGTGAGAGAGCGACGAGGACGAACGAGGGGTCAAGTCCGCGCGGACTCGAATGGGATCGTCAGCCGCCTCCGCCAATCGGACGGCGCCGTTGGCGCGCGTAGACCAATCCGCTGGCGGCGCGGGCATTACGCGTTTATTATCAGGCGGCAAAAAGAAATGACTGTTTATAAATAATTAGAGAGGTTTTAATTAACCCTCGGGAAGAGCTCTCGGACCTCCGCTATTCACCGGCGAGGCGAGACGAGGCGAAACGAGACGAGACGCGGCGCGGCTCGCCGTGGCGGCGTTTTAATCGCTCGGCCGGTTTCGCTTCGACCGGATTGGCCGACGTCGTTGCCGCTACCGACGAGACGAGGACCATGTTGTTCGTGCCATTCGCTTCATTCGTTGCAACCTCCTTTCTCCGTCTCTCTTTTTCGCATCGCGATCCATGTTATATTTGTAAAACTAAACCGACGCCGGTTCGTATCGATTGTTGCGTAGGATAGCTATCGTTCGAATGACGACGGCGGCTCGATTCCTCTCCCGCTTTCCTCTCTATACATGTACGTCGCGTCCTACGTATAATAACGCACGTAAGTATGATATTTGAAGTAACGATGCACAGCAGACGTTGCTTTGCAATTTCCGCTAACCAATTTCCAAAGGCGTAACGGCACGCCATCCAGTCCTTGCGCGCCAAATTTCTTTATTAAATATTCAAACGTGCGTAAGATCTAACCGTAACCGCTTCAAACGCTTCGGAAAATCTGCCGCGTGATTCTACGAAAGGGGGAAATCAAAGCGGCGGCGACGAGGAGTTTTTACGATCGAACGCACCGCTTTTCTTGCTCGTCGCCTCTCGCCGATTTCGGCATTCGCCTTGGTTCGCTTCCCCGTTCGAACCCTTCGCCGACAAAAAGGTGCTCTCTCGCACTTCTTTCAGTTCTCGCGCGTACATAAAGACCATAAACCTATACCCTCTCTGTATATATATATGGTTCGGAATTTATTATTGGGGGACTGGGAGGTTTATGCAGCGAACCAGCAGATGACTATCGAATGGTTACAATGGCGAACAGCTAGATGTATGTGTTTGCAAATATTACATTCTATCTGATCCATTTCAGGATTTTTCTATCGAGCTGTGTCTCATTGACGGATCCGGAAATTTGTGAAAGGAGAAGAGATCATTGGAGTGCCGCGAGTGAAATTTTGTAAGGTTAAATATGAAAAGATAGATCAAATATTAAATTAATATTTGAATGATTACATACACTGAAAAAGTATTATTTGATATATAATTCATAAAACGTTTTAAAATTATATTTACGCAAAAAAGACTAATATAATGAAATCTATATTTTTTTATATCTAGAAATTTCTTAAATTATTTTTGGAATATCTGTATTGTATTAAGCGCGTTTTAGAAAAATTAAAAATATATATAATGTTTTGCTATAAATATTTTTAGAAACAAAGACCCTAAAAAGGATTATAGGACAAAAAGATCCAGATTGCAGACAGAGGATTAAATCATTAAATTAATCATAACTTTTTCTTGTATGCACAATTTCTTTGTAAATAGACTTTTTGTTTATGTAAATTTGATAAGTATCCTTTTTTAGATCTCCATCTTTTTATATATGACAAAGTAATCGTATTCGGCAACGTCAAGTTAATATAGATTAAAACGTTTTTTATCCGATCGCTTTCGATCGCGAGGCGAAAGGCAATCGACTTAAAAAGTTCTCGCATTTGTCATGCGATGTGTATTACGTCAGACGAGATACTCGACGAATAAAGAGGCAGGAGTTAAATCGCGCTTTCCTCAGTGATCTTTGACGGGTAGCCGAGAAATTTGTTTCGCGGTCGTTCCGCGCCAAATCGAGGAGAGAAAAATTATTTCTCGCTCGGTAGAAACATCAATATATCGCCACAGGCGGCTCGACGTCGCCGTCGCCGCCGTCGTCGTCGTCGTCATCGTCGTCATCGACAACGACGAGCGCGGAGCGTACGAAATCGGTTTCCGGTCGAACAGTTCCGCGAGATGATTTATTGTGCCGTGGAGCGTGGCGAAACGGCCAAAACGAGCGAAGCGTGACCCGTGGCGAGCAGTGTATTACGAACACCAGTTGGATGAATCGTCGTCGTCGACGTCGTCGCCAAGACGAAGGAACATACGTATCTTCGGGGGTATACTTGAAGTCTATAGTAAGAAAGAGCGAGCGCTCGTTCGAGCGTGGAAAACAGGGTAATTACACGACGGTGCCGTCGCGCGCGCATCGTCGTACATACAGTCGCTAATCCCGCGTGACGATACCGGATGCAAAACTGCCGGCTTCGTCCCTCGCAACTCCTCGCGGTAAATGCTCGATCGAACGATGCTGCTGGCCATCGCATCGTGCCGATCGTGTTCAGCTCGAGGAGCTAAAGATCCACTTACGTGCTCGAGAGCGAATTAATGGGCGTGTCGAACGCGCGCCGATCTTCCGATCGACTCGCTTCGACGGTAAACGCAACCGGGATAATAATCAGGATGGTTTAATTATAATAACTGATTTCTCAGACGCCACTCCATCAACTTCGTTTTCAGCTATATCCCGCCGTTCTTCTTCGCTGTTACGTTTATTTATTCTTCCTAAAGAGAGGGATAAGCTTTCCTCTCTCTCTCTCTCTTTCACCCTTAAGTTTTTCTAACGAGAGCAAGGAAATTTCCGAGGAGTAGAATCGGACCCGTCTGCTTTGTACTCCCTTTCTATCAGTTCATTCATATGTATATAACGTACACAGAAGGGCGATGGAAGTTTCTAGGGGAGGGTCATCGCATCAGGGAAGATCCCTTAACCTCGACTGGCGTCGCTGATTAAAGCATAAATGGTAGGATACACGGGGTGGTTACCCAGCGTGAAAGAGAGAGGAGAAATTTGTTTGGAGAAAGAACAGGAGCGAGAGTAAGAAGCAGAAAGACGAAGAGGAGAGAAGAAGGGAGAAAGGGCAATGAAAGCAAATACAACGTGAAGGGATACCTAATTGTAAGTACATTATACCCTCGGCTCGAATGAGATTATACAGCTACTTCTTTATTGCTGACGGCATCTTTTATCCGTAATCCCATGTAATCGAAGGAGAGGATACCTTCTGCGTGCTCGCGTTGGAAAAAAAAGCAACCCTCTTTCGTTACGCTCTCGCTCGTATCTCACTATTGTAAAAATCGCCACCGCTTCTGAATATGTTTGACCCGTTGTATCGGCGCACCTCCGACATATAAATGTAGCGACACATTCGTTCTCGTATCTCGTTGAAAAAATATGATTGTTACATGTATCACTGCGCAATAGTTTGCGCAATTCGGTGTCCTTGTTTTCTTTTCTCTGTTGCGAATCCCTCTCTTTCTTTTTTTATTTTAAAACAGTAATGAAATTGTTATTGAATGTATTACATCGGTTGTATCGCTAAAGGTTAATATGCACGCGTGAGACGTGTAAATTGTTCAGTCCTCTCTGGTAAACACGCGCTGGAGCATTTATTATGAAACTATTTACGATTTCGAGATCGGAAACGCGAGTTCCCGACTAGGGAATTTCGAAATCGGCTTACCATCGCTATATGCAACGTAACAAACAATGACGGTCTTTCTCCGATTCAGAAGAGGTTTCCGGCTGGATTGGCGCCGTTTTTCATCGGCTATTCCATTATGGAGGTCTGGATGATGTTCGAAACGATCGAAAAGTTTCCGAGCTAGCTCGCGAGCAAGTGGAAAGTCGGCTCCGATCAGAAAGCGGAATCGCAAAGATCTTTGCGTCGTAATTGAAGAAGACAACTATATCGGTCGCTTCACCCAGCGAACTCTGATATACTTCAGGAGCAAGTCTTTCTTATATTAAACTATAGAAAACTGTGCTCCGAAAAGGAAGACAATCAGATATTGGTCTTCCTGACTTTTCTCATGAGGTAGCAAACCGACATTAGCCAATCGACGAATTCCTGACAAAGAAACAGTAACATCCTTGTATCAAAGAATCCTTGTTTAAGAATTAAGATATTTCCACTCTTCAATGACTCGCTCTAGAGACCGTCAACGGATTGGACATCGTATATATTTGGTCCGCCATATTTTTCAGGACCTGTTTAAAATAGAACGAGACATCCATGTATCTCATTCTATTTGGAGTATCCATCTCATTTTATCTTAAGTAGTCTGAAAATGACGGTCTAATCAGAAATTGTCTAAATGGTGTCCGATCTCTCTTACTTGAGGATCTCTGGTTTACTCCAGTATGTTATAGATCACTGGCTTCGCACATCAACAGTAGGCTATATAGTTTCAAGATGCATTAGTCGGAAACTCGCGAGTTTCCGATCGGGATCGTAAACAGTTTCGTAACAGTATACTCACGGATCATTCAGACACAATTGTCGGCGCCGTCAATTTGTTTTGCGCAATCCTCACTTTATCACAGCGATATGTACATATATACGCGTCATATATACTCGAGATAGGGCAGAGGGCCGTTCCCGGAGCTGATTTCATCGCGTCGAAAAAGAATGCGCCTCGACCTTTCTCCCCGCTCTGCGCGTCTACGCGTCATTCGGTAAGCGTTTATCGCCCGCGCGAAGAGATATGATACAACCGAACATGTCGATCTGTTTATCGAATCGTGGTATTTGCGTCTGACTTAAGTCGTGGGACTCGCTCGCGCAGCAGATAAGCGACCGATATGGAAGCGGGGCGATAATGTAAAGCGCGATAAGAGCGGAATTTTTGCGGGCACGACTCGAGGACTTGTTCAACTCGAAATCGTTCTGTACATACCGGCCGTTTACGAATAAAGATATGTAACGCGTTTTCGTTTTTTTTTTTTTTTTATTTTCGTTTTATCCCGCCTGTGAAATACGCAAGATGTACGATCGACACAGGAAAGCGAAAAGTGCCTCCAAGACGATTTTTGTTTTTTTTTTTTTCACCAATTTAGATTTTAGCACGGAAAGAAAGGGGGGATTTGGATAGACGCATTCTTCTTTCCTCGCTTCTCGTTTCGTTCGTCGATCCTCATTGTTGAGACTTCGGGGTCTCTAAAACCGATTTCTGCTTACCCCCACGGCCTCTCGAGTCCTCTCCTAACAAACAGGGTAACAAGATACAAGTACTCCGAATCCTTCCATTCCCAGCCTGTTCTCTCCAAGCATTTCCCCTCTCTTTTCCCGCCGCCTCGCGCGAGCTCGTGCGAGCTTTTTTTCTTTCTTCTTCTTTGTGTTCGCTTTTGCCCGCTTCCTTTCGAGCCGTGTTCTCTCTTTCCTCGTCGGGTCGGGATCGGCTTCCACCAGCTCGTCGAGCGATTTATTACCCGACCGCCCTACCACAAACACTGGACTGTTTAGCCCCGTTTTCTATCTCGTAAAGGATAGGACTGGGTAGGTTGGGGAACAAGGAGAAGAGACGGCAAAGGATAGGGGAGCGCGAGAAAGGTGAAGCTATGTCTGGCGAGGAAAGTGAATCGTGGTCGTGTACATGCGGCCGCAAAAGTGCTGACGAGTCAGTTTTTATATATCATTCGGGAGAAATATACACGAGAGAAACTCTCTTGAAAAATTTATACGCTCCTCAATTAATCGTTATTAGCGTTTCCACGCGCGAGCTCTTCTGACGCGCACGCTCGCGCGCGATATAAACGCGCGCGATCGCTGTATCGTAATTTTTTTTTTAATTAGGCAGTGTACAGGTATACACGGCTATACCGATGATATCCATGAATTAAAATAATTTTATAATCGACGGCACCATTAGCGGTACACGCGGGGTTAACGACCCCCGGCTACATTACTGCCCCGCGGATTTCGTTTGCACCGGATTGCGCGAGAGGCGATAAAATTTTTAATGGCGATGTAATTGTACGCATGCGAGCTTCCGATTGAAACCATCGCATCGGTGAAAGAGAGACGGAAGGAAAGGGGGATTTCGAAAGGAGTATAGTTTTGCACGATTTAATCGCGCGCCGCTATCTCGTGCGACGATATTTTATAGCGCGCCGCCGCGCCGTCGTCGCGATCGATAATCGACTCGTCGATCGAACATGGCGGCCGGGGCTTCCCGCGGACGCCCGATAAAAGTGCAATCGGCAAAAAGGCCGTGTGTATAAGCGGAGACACGCGGCGGATTAAAACGCGTTTGAATGGAGACGTTTTTCCGTGACGGAAGGCTGCTTGGCGCAGGCTGTGGGTCCGTAAAGAGAGAATTCAAGCGTGTGGCCACGACGATCGAGCACCTGCCCGCAGTGTAAGAGGAGGCCCACAAAGGCGAGACAAGCCTCTGCCTATATACCTGGAACTCGTGAAAATAATTCTTGCCTTTCAAGGCGCGTTGCAAGGCGCGTATACGGACCGAAGTGCGAGTGCGTGTCCCGCGTTCTCGCCTTACGCGGTGCTTCTCCTTCGTTGGCTTAAACGGGATCAAGCAGGTGTCTATTGTGGAGGTATCCGCGGATTCTCGCCTCTCTAACGCACGATAATCTCTCTTCGGGTAATTTATTTAAACGAGGAACGACGGGACGTCTTCTGGCTTTACGAAGAATTTAAAGAAGCGTATGATTTATGTATTTATTAGTATATGGAGTTGTGCTACAAAACGCGCGCTAACGACGCTGATTTTTCGAAGACACTCTGTTACTCGATTTTTCAGTAATGTATAAATTAAGTGTTCCGCAGCTGAACGATGAACGATGACGTTTCACCGTAACGAGTCATTTGCGAATTATCATCCCTCGAGCCACCGAAACCGCTCTCGTAGACTTTTAACCTTAACGATGACTGAGCAATTGGCCCGTAATAGCCGGGCCTTTATTAGACGTCGTTGAAGTCTACTGTGTTCTCGAGTCCGCGTCATTAAAAATACATATGGCCGCCGGCTTTATCCGACTGGGTCGTTTACCGTTTCGCCGTGCATGTATTATCGATCGTGCCGAATTAATATGTGATATCGGCGTATTAATTTCTAAAGCGTCAACCGGCGCGCGATAACGCACTGTGTCGAGTGTTTCCGTCGATGGTAAATAACCGTTATGCCAAACACGGCAAATCTTTATTGCATATATGTAATAAACAATCTAAACATCGTAAAACATGCATACAGCCCGGCAACACAAGGTTGCCTAATACATTGACCATGTATATTCCGATATTTTGTTTCATTTCTCTCTCTCTCTCTCTCTCTCTTTCTCTTGCCACGCAAATAAAAATGTGCACTTTTTTTCAGAGTACTCGCACTATGGTGTCGAAGCGATACAAGTAAACAGCGCATCGTCGATTGTCCCATGTGTTTCACTGACTTTATATACGCATCAACGCTATATCGACGCGCGAACGAGACGATTATTATCACCCGGCACCCAACGACGCGTCGCGAAAATTTCGCGCGAGACGAGCACGACGGCCTAATCTAGCAAGTAAATAGCGTCTCTTCTACCGGTGATGCAGCGGTGGAAGGGGGAGGAGAGGGACGTGATTCAAAGCCCGGCGTGACATAAATATTTGCCGACGATAATACTTCATTCCCGCCTCCGGTTACCGGGACCCCGCGCTTCGCTGTACCCATACACGTATGCGGGACACGTAGTAGTTATAAACATCGTCTACGCCTGCAGGTGACTGTAACAGCATGAGATAATCAATCCCCGAGTGCCGCCTGAACTCTAGCCTATTCCCCCCTTTCTTCCGCCTCGCCGCAAGCTCGGGCGCGTAAATATCTCGCGCATTAATGAGTCATTATCGCTGTACCGTTATAACGTTCGTACGTGCTTGCAGGCAATGCATTACCAACTTGGCAAATCTTTTCATCGCGCATGCCGTGGACTCGTACCGGCCGAGAGTTAATCAGAACGAAGGTCGATAAGACTTCGGAAGAAAGGTGAAGAAATATGAGACGAAAGGGACGGAAAATGTATAGCGGCTGAGTTCGTAGATAAAATCCACATTTATGCGAATTAATACGTCAAAACCATTACAGCAATTACTGTACTATTATACAACAAGAGATATTTATTATATTACGGCATAAATATTTTTTTATCATTCAGCTTATATATATATATATATGTATGTATACAGTGAATATGTACAATATTCATACAGGGGACATTTTTATTTAAAAAGCCCCGTTTGTAGATGAGAAAACGTTAATTAGCAGTTTTGTACAATCGAATACATGTGGCCCTAGTATAATTTTGCATGTTCTTGATACTAGAAGTTAAATTTCTGTATATGAATACTTTTTCTATACGAACAAATAATACAATTTTTTATTATGCTTATTTCGAAGTATATTTTTATGTAAAATAATTTTGAGAAATGTATACAGTTCATTTTATTCTTTGTTAATAAGCTAATTAATGTTTACCTTAAAAGTAAGATTTTTTTTTTAACATTTAAACCTCTGTACAAATTTTGCATTCACCGTATAGCGGGTGCATTTGTTCATTATTTAATATAATACGCAAATATTACCATATGCTTTCTTCGAAATTATCGCGGACTTTGCGATGTAACATTTATGTTTATTCAAATGAGATCATGGAAAAATTGTAAAGTTAATCAATGCGTCTTGATCTCCCGTCAAAAATGTTTATTAATGAAACTAGCAACATTACATGTGGAACATCTATTGAGAGAGAGAGAGAAAGAGAGAGAGAGAGAGAGAGAGAGAGAGAGAGAGAGAGAGAG
>NW_017276214.1:837560-860602 GCF_001594065.2 Cyphomyrmex costatus
AGAGAGTCGTTTCCGCGTTCGGTATCGCGATATTCACCGCGAGGGGGATTGTTTGTTTTTAATTTGTTTCGCAAATACGTTTTGCGCGCGACAAAATTTAATGAATACTCCAAAGCGTTTGCCGCTTGCAATTTTGTGTCACATCGTATCGAGTCGCGCGCAATTTAATAACTTCCCGGACTAATTGCGTTGAACGCGCGGAGAAGAGGGGAGGAAGAGTGAGAGAAGCGGGAAGGGAGGAGAGAAAAAATGCGCGGGGGAAACGAATCGAATATATTTTGGTCTGTGAAAAAAAAATTGAATTTTGTTCGCGTTTTATACGGGATATGTTTCAATAACAAATACAATCGACGTGGAGCGTAACGTTGCGGCTGTTGCGCAAAACGCAGCGAAAGATACGCAACGGCGGAAAAACAATTACCCGCGGCAATCATTGGTCCTTCCTCCGTTGCTGTGTGTTTCTGCGCGTGTAACTCACGTAACAGAGAAAGAGAGACAAAGAAAACGATCGTTCTCGTTTACTCAATATTGACCGGAGATTTCGAGGAGACCGTATATACCGAGGCCACGTCCCCCTTTTTCAAACTCTGCTTATCGTCGTAGCATTTGACGCATTGTCACTTTTGAGAGGCTCTTAACATCTTTTCGAGGACGAAAGGCCACTCTGCGCATTCTGCCGGTAGTAGATAGACTGCCGACTCGGCCAAGTCGAGAGTGCTCGTGTGCTCGCTTGCTCGGGAAAAATTCATTTGCGGCTCTTTCTCTACTTCCTGCCTCTCCTTCTTCCCTCGTGCACACACGTCGAGGCCTCTCTCGACTTCTTGAATGCATTGATTTTGACAGGTCCACATCGAACAATGCATAGCGGTATAGCTTCACATGAGAGTGATATCTTCATATTGTTTCAAGATATGTATTATTCATTAGCGCACATCAATTAACGTATACGATGAATTAATGCCGAATGCATAGATAATCAAATTAGAGATATTTTATCTATTAAGTAAAATAATCATTCGATATACAAGGTGTATCGAACTACTGTATTCTCATTTCTCCCGCCCCTTTTTCGCGAAATAGATAGTAATTGGAAGTTGGGGAAGGAATTTTTATTATAAAAGTCAGTTGGAAATATTTAACGGTGCTATTTTAATTTTCCAAAAGTACTACAAACACTAGCACATAGTTCATTACATATAAGATGTGGTCTTAAAAATTTTAATTTTAAACTTTTAATGTTTGGAGAGATAAATAGATGATTCATAATTTTTACAATTTCCTTTTTTGTAATATTGAAGAAAGTTGAACTTTTAAAATTAAAAAGATTTATCCAACAATACTCAACTCGACCTATGTTCCTACTTAAAATGTTTAATTTGACCTAAATTTACCTTACTTCCGGAAAATCGAGATGCCACCATTATATATATATATATAATACTACTATTTCCGAGAAAAAAGAGTGGTGCTAGTAATCTGATACATCTTATACGTATAACATGTATACTAGTTAGAAACATTATCAAACAAATAAACAAACTTGTATGTACTTCAATTTATTTTAGAGTTTCAATTAAGATCTTGATAACGCAGAAAACCGATCTGGCTCCTTCTAATTTCTTAAATTAACGAGCGAACGTCGCGTCGTTGGGGAATATCTAACCGACGAAAACTTCTACGCTTTTCCCCTCTCCATTTACTTTGCTCTACTCTCTTTGTTCCTCCAGGACTGAAATCAACTTCCGTGTCTTTTTCGCGCCTTTTCTATCTCTGTCTCACTATCGACGTTTTCCTTTCCGTTTCGCTTTTCTGCTCTTATTCTCTACTTGCTCCCCTTACATCGTCGATCCGGTTTCTCGACACCTCATCCCTCCCTGCCGTCCGACGTGACTGGAGGTATCAATCTCACCCCCGTTCTCGACCCCTGGAAACGCCGTGTTGCCACTTCATTACCTCGTGCACTATAGTGTCGATGTACCGGTTTTGGGGGAAGGAACCAAGGGAGGCTGATGTACAGTCCGTGAGGAAAGTAAATCTCGCACCAAAAACTGCAAAGTAGAAGCTGTCGCAAGAAAATGAAAATTTTATCATTTTGCAAAAAATATATTTTTTATTCAAAGACTTTTTGCAAATTATTACTGTATATATATATATAATTTCCGCGAGTGACAGAAACCCTTCGCATGAGTACGTGACGCGTTTTGGAGTTTAACAAAATGCGTGTTACGTCACGCGCGTGTACGCTGATATTTAAACGAGTATGATTTTAAATCGCTGCAATCAGTCAATACACACGTGTGTATACCGAGAACAACAAACACAATAATACCTACCGCCAGTACGAACGATAAAAGAGAAAAAAATATCCCCGAACAATGCGGGCATGAAAGCACGCAGTCAACATTTATGCATGCTATACACGCGCGTACGCGTCGATTTCGTTAAACCATACGAGACGAAAAACGTTCCCAATGTATCGTTGCACTTATACGCACACGATCGCGGCGTAATCGAGGATAAAAAGACAACGTCGCGGAGAATGTATACCGTTTAACATCTCCACCCATTTCTCGTCGACGACGGCAATTATGGTAGAGAGAAATTAATTGAGACAATGAAGAAGATGGAGAAAGCAAAAACTTCTCCCTTGCCTGCCGTGCCTGCGTTTCCCCCCGTTAGGTGCCAATCGCCGGCCAATTTGTCGCGTGGCAACCATTTCCGGTCTGTCGGAGGGCCACCGTACATGAGCTTGCCCTCGATTGGTTGGATACATATCTGCGGTCGGGTAAAAGGACGATTGACGGGGGTGATGGGTAGTAGGGTAGGCGCAATAAAATTCACGATTGCAGAGGGTGCGGTGTGCGTATCGTATACGTGATCGACGCACGCACGCACGTTTTCGAGATATCGCTCGATGTTTGTATTTGATATTAATCCCGTTGATGTTTGCGGACCACGTCTCGTTCGTTACATTATTTTAATTAATTATTTTAATGAATACAAACGTAACTGTACACGCATTACGCGTGTACTTTTCAATGCGTTTTATTAATATTATGCGCAAATATTGCGCACGAACAAATGCGTAAAACTCGAAAACCAACCCACCTCCGTTAGATGAGCTGAAGTAATTTTTATAATGATATCAACGTCTCTCTCTTTCTCTTTCTTTTCAATTATGATTGTGCACTTAGGTTGAAGTTATTTTGCTGAAACTTCTCTCACGCGTGATGAAATTCCGAGGGAAACAACTGAATGCAACTCGGAATACTGTGTGGCAAAGTATACAAAATAGAAAGTGAATCTTCTCACCCTTGCGCCCTTGATTCTCCGAGGGGATTCTCCCCTTGGAAAATTGAGCGCTACGAGTTCTCATATCCATTATCTTCGTGGTACCCCGTAGCTTGCGTCCGCACGAACATGTGACCCCTTTTTCGTTATATGCACCCCTTGTGCTTTGTTCACCAGGGTGCTTTTGGACACGCCATGGCAGTCGCGTTAAATCGTATATGCGGGTCGACCCGTGTTTTCTTAATTTCCCGACATCATCGTGGGGGATTCACCTATACCAAATCTATCCCTTATTCGGGATCGAATAAACTTTGTTGATAGGGTATCTCTGCGAATTCATTCGTTGATTTGGTCTTAACTATATGTGTGTGTGTGTGTGTGTGCGTTAAATTCCATAGTCGAGGACGATAGGTGGCAGTCGAGAGATGCAACGGTCGCGCGGCGTCGCGCAGAGTAGGTTTAGGGGGATGAGCCTGATGAGGCTGTTGATACAATCACGAGGGTGCGGTGGTGTGGGGCTTCGGCAAGCGACGAGATCCAATGAGGACGAGGACGAGGATGAGGAAGAGTAAGCAGAGAGATAGAGGAAGGGAGAGGGGAGAGAAATAGAGAGAGGAGAGGGAGGCGGTCGGGCGGAACCAGGGACCGTGGTGGCCTATTAACAACCCTTGCCAACATCCGGCAAGCCGACATTACTCCCGACTAACCCCCTCGAGCGCGGTGCTAACTGTGTGTATGTTCAACACGCGATCCCCGTGTTAGCCCCCTACCACCCTACTATCCAGCGGGCCGGCGGCGTCGACGTCGACGGTGTCGGCGTCGCGCTTCTCCGCGCACAGAATTTGCCCTCTCTCTCTCTCTCTCTCTCTTTCATTCCCTCGGATTCTCTCCCCGCGTCCCAGCGCGATCTCCGTTGGCCGCAGCGCACCCGATAGAACTCGAACATGCTGTCACAGAGGCGTTGAGCACCTGTTTCCTCGGAATTGACACGTTGCCATCCCTGGCGACACGCCCGCTATCGACCTCCATGTCAATCGACCGAATCTCACAATCCGTCTGCTTTCCCAAAGCTACCGTATATCCGCATCGGCTTAGGACATACCACGCACGTAGCTTCTTTTTTTATATATTTTGTTTGGTTTGGACGATGTTATTATAAAAGAAGAATCGCGCTAACTGAAGCTAAGCTCGAAATCATCGGCTAAGCTCGTCCCGATATGCTGTATAGTAATTGTCTGCGATCGTAAGTCGAGTTATGTATATACTCGCTGGAGGGAAAGAGTGAAAGAGAGAAATAGAGTCCGGCAAGTTGGGAAAACATCCGCTGTGGTTTAACGATCGTGTTGAGGTCAGTCGATAAAAATAAAGTGAGTCGCTCGCTTCGCTCGCTCGCGCTAAAATTAACAACGTGTGGATGTGGAATATGGCTATGAAACTTTTACAGGGTTGTAAACCTGGATATCCGTGGTCGCTCGGCTCGCATTTAAACGTATAGGAAGGAAAGAGAGACAACATCGCAAAGTCGCAAATGCTATCGCAAAAATATTCAAATTGCGAGAAAATTAGGAAAGTTTCGTTTTTAACCTTTAAATGTCTTTTTGGTATATACCTATGTATATATATCCGCTTTTTTTTCTAATGCTTTTATTATGTTTTTTCTATCGCTTATAACTTTTTTATTTATAAATATATACATACATTTGCTTGATACCGTTATGTTTCTCAATGTCTGGTATTTCAATTGAAAAAAGTCTTTACAATGACTATTTTTAGTGTGTATGTTTGTATAATAAAATTTATGAGCAATTGAATTGGATATGCGTACTTAGAGATTCTATAAAATTGCATTCACATTAAAAGTCGATTCTATTTTAGCCAATCGCAATACACCGAGTACGAACTATAGCTGCAACGTGATTGGCTGAAATGGAACCGTAATCAGCAACCCGTAGTGTGACTACAGTTTAACAAAGTCTGGTCACAAGATGACAAACTTTTGATTAGATCACCCTTCTTGCCAACTTTAGTAAGTTAAAATGAGTACATGACAGTATAAGCTAAAAATAGTATGAAAAATAGAAAGAAACACGGTATATATCCTTTTTTCTCATTCTTGTTTTCACAAAACTACACGTGACGAAACTAGGACTCTGTTATAGCTAAACCCTGTCATACATTTCTAGTCATAGCCAAATAATCCCGTGACGTGGTGTTCGCCGTTAAAATATCATAGGTTAAAAGGTGAAAATATCATAGATTGTTCCCAGAGATGTACAAGATGGTATTAACACACGAAGTTTATTCCAGGATTTGTGATTTAAAAAGATTTCGGAAGATTTTTTTATTCATCCGGGATTAAACTGTATTCACTTATCTCTACGTGCGCACGTCGAGCGAAACGCGAATCTCGACGAGCCCAATCTCGTCGTCGCCGGTGTACTTCCGTCTCTTCGTTGCTCACGCGCGACGCCGCGTTCGCTGTCACGCTTTGCCAATTCACGCGCTCATATTCGGCCTCTGTATCCGCGTTTCTCTTCATCGCTGGCCCGCAGCGCATTTTGCGTATACACCGGGGCCAAATTTGCATGTCACGCACGCGGGTACGAAGTGAGGCGGACGGCGTCGCTGATTGAGAATTAACATAACAGCAACAATTATTGGGTAAATTGGTATAAATCGTTTGCGTCCGCGCGTATGCATACGTGCACGCGACAGATGCAACTGACGATGCGCGCCTACTAGAGGAATCTCTAAAATGCTGTATCGAATCTTCGATTCTATAAATGCAATTTATCCTTTTAGACATTTAAGGGTGATATTTATGGCCGAGTCTTATATTTGCGAATGTCTCAAAACGTTCTGAGTCAATCAGAGATGCTGTATTAGCATCCTAAAACTTAAGACGGTCCATGAATACCGTCTTAACTTACTGAAAATATTTGTCGTTGTCAATTAAATATAAATAACGATTTGCTTAATTACAGATTTCGATTTATAGAGAGAACACTGACGTAATTTATTAATCCAAGGGGTTGAAAGATCTCCGTCGTTCGCGTCATCGAAGATATAACTTTTGACATGCGAGCTCGCGATGTCACGCAACACGGAAATGAAACATCATTGACGCGCGGCTCGGGGGAATGTTATCGGTAAAGGGCGTCGCGATACGCGTCCACCGTCCCTCTTATCGTCTATAAAGGAGGTATCGCCTATAAAGGTAAGATATAAGGATAAGTTATTCCCTCGCGCGCAACCCTAGCTACGCGGGCGGCAACATCGTTTTTCCGGATTATCATCGCGAAGAATTCTCGCGTGGGTGGCAGATATAACAGATTTTTACTCCCCTATCCCGCTGCGTACGAGCGCTCTGTTGCACACAAACACGTAGCTGTGCGACCTCGAAGGCGAACACAGCTCTCGATATACGACGCGACGTAACGAAGTAAAATAAATCGTGGCTCGACGGCAATAAAAATCAACGAGTTCCGCGATCCAAGCGGTCCCTTCGATCCAAACGGAACGTGATTTACCGCAGCGGAAGGAAGGAAAGGGGGCGTAGTCTTTCCCCATTGTGTCGTCGCGAACAGGCGGCGGCGGCGGCGGCGGCGGCGACGGAACGAACGTCTGAATTTCAGGAAGAAAAAGAGGCGAAAATGATTCCCTTCGGCTGAGAAGGGTGATGCGGGATTCCCGACTTTAACAGAGGGGTTCGAGAGTTAGCCAGGGCCTTCTGAAAACTTAATTACCTGTGTAGGCCCTATAAATTAATTTCTCTCGATTTTCTTGCCGACCCTTTTCTCTACAATCTCTAACCCCGACCACCATTTCGGATCTATCGCGTGGCCTTTTTCCCTTCTCGATCCGTTGCCAAGCGCCGTAATTCCGCTACCATTATTCCCAGCACGTCTCCAATCGCCCCATCGTTTCTCTCGCGGCTGTATTTTCCGCTTCCGATCGCTAAAGGCGCGGGCTTTGTTCCTCGTTTAGTTTTTATTACCTCGGTGATTCGGGCAGAGCGGCTCTTCGGAATCCGACAACACACTTCATCCATGGTCCGTCTCCTCCCCCTCCCTTTTCTTTTAGTAGCATTCTCTTGTTCCTATGGGAAGACACTTGCTCTCGTTTACACGATTTCTTTCGCACGAATATAACTTTTTATTCTCAATATATTTTTACGACCGCCTACTGACAAATGAGAACGACGCTCGATCTTCAAATTCTCATTTGAGAAGCCCTACTCCTCAAACGCTGAATGATAATCGCTAATTCGATCAGAACCACTTTCGCGTACGGCTACTTCTAATGGAGGTTGATAACGTAGATGGGGAACGAGGCGAGGAGAAATGAGAGGGTCAAAGTGTGCGCGGGGACATCGAGGGGTTAAATACGAAAACAAGCGTATCCAGCCGCAAGTACCCTCCAGTACGCGTCATCGCTAATACCCGGCTCTGTGTCATGTCGCGAGCGGTGGGCGTCGAGTGTGCGTCGGTGTGTGGTGTCGGTGTGCGGCGTTAACGGAGGGAAGTGAGAGAACGCGAGAGCGTCGGCGTCGACGATGACGACGGCGATGGCGACGGCGGCGGTGGCGGCGGTTGCAAGCGTGTGTTCGTCGTGGTGCCGTATTACGGCCCTATCTCCCTGTCTCGCTCCCTCGTAGCCCGCACCGAAACTTTCAGTAATTACTGTAATTGGTCCAATTAACAGACTCGCTCGAGCGGCCCCTCTGGCTACGAACCCTCTTCCCCTTTCGTCCCTTTCGAAACTCTACCGCTCTGCCTACCATCGCTCTTTTCACCCGTTCGCTCGCTCTCTCTCTCTCTCTCTCTCTCTCTGTTTGTATCTCTCTCTTTCATTCGTTGTAACATCCACGTCAACGTGCCCCAACACCAACGAAATCAACTCGCTGGCCAAACTCTTGCTAGCGATATGGCTGAAGGCAACCGACCTGCGTTACTGTGATATATCCACGTATATATGTGTGGTTATGTAAGTGTATATCCACCGCGAATCCTCATCCACTTCATTCTGCACTTCCTCCTTCTCCTCCTCCTTTGACTCCTCTAACTCTCAGCGCTCCGCGTGAGTACTACACTCTCCTAGTGCTCGTAATCCAAAAGCAATGTTGCGCGCATCCGAGATACGAGGCACGATGTATCAGAGTTTCCGCGGCGGAAGTAACGCCCAAGTTCCGAGCACGGAGACCGAAGTGGAGATTATACGGATGTATCTACGGCGGCGTAACGGGAACGAATATATGATTAACTAATTATTTGTGAATACGAAGCGACATGAGTTTATCCACGTGCCGTTCCAATTATCTTTTTTCACGATATATATACATGCGGCGTTATACCGAGAGATTGGCACGCAGCGCAAATGCACGACAATTTGGAATTAACGGGCAAAATCACCGTGGAGGGAAGAGCGGAAGGGCCATTGATTTATATGTATAAACGATTACTTTATTTGTATTAACGATTCACGCGTTCTCCATTATTTCTATCGGGAATATTATATTTCATGTATTGGACAATTTTGTGCCGGTGGTGCGCAAACCGGCGCATTACGTCCATCCATGTTATTGCTACCGACCGACGTTAAATAACAATGAACACGTATGCCCGTGTATCTGTTTGCACGACATTATTTAACGAGTTGTTGGTGGGCGGGCGAACGCCGATCATATTTTACGCGCTTCTTATTGATACAATAAATATTAACGCGTCTGCACAATCACGAGTTAACAGATCTGTTTGTCGAAGACGATAGTATAGGATTGAATTTATCTTACGAATCAGGTCTATTTAAGAACCTCCGTTTTTCGATTTATATAGTTATCTATCGCTATCGTTATCAATTTTATAATCTACAAAAATAAAAGTCAGACATATGAAAGCTCTCTCGACCACATTCAACAATTTTTTTATCATTCAGATATATCTTGGATCGTATACGATTCGAAATATATTTTTGGAGAACCAAGAGAATTAATTACAACATTTATATACATACGTGCTGTGGTGGCATCCTGTATATAGATCCGACGCATCTAACCTTTCATCGCGTTAGATAGCGACTACTACCCCGTTCTCTCGCTCGCTGCAGAGTTTTCCCCTCCCTTTCGTAATTTGCGAGAGGCAGCTTATAGTCGCGTCGCGCAGCATCCTGCAACTGGCAGAAAGAGTCGAGGCTAGACAAGCTTCGCGGTGCAAGTGGATGGAGTCTTGCGTTGCCATTAACACCTCTGCCGCGTCGCGTCGTACTTCGCAATGTACTTCAAACAAATTAAGCGCGCCCGTAATTACGTTACGGCTGCGCGACCTCCGCGCCATGGAAGAGGAGTCTCTCTCTCTCTCTCTCTCTCTCTTTTGAGTTTCCGGCAAAACGCGCCGTCCCCATCCCTCGATATGACTGCGATGATAAACAAGACTCGGTGCTGGGTGACGCAGTCTGTGAAGATGTAGTGTACTTCGGGCGTGTGGATCGCACACGCAGACCTTTGAATCTTCCACGATCTAATAACGGATATTCCGCGCACACCGAAAGGTAGATAAATAGATAGTGAGAAGACAGAAAGAGGAAGAGAAGAGCCAGCCAGAGAGGAGTGCAGTGACAACGGCGCGATTCTTAACTTTGCTCGTTTCTAACTCCGACACTTCCGCTTCGACATCACAATTCCGCCGCTCCTCCTTGTGTGTTGTTTTCTCGAGACTCCAGGTCTTTGTCGCATTCGACTACGCTGACATTTTAATTCCTAGTACTCGTCAGTAAAATTGAAATCCGTAGATTCTCTGACATTCTGCATACTGCTAAACACGAGTGTCGCGTTGCCTTAATGAGAGAGAATCTTATTTCGAGAGTATTCCTCCCCCATCCCCCTTCGTGTGGCTAGAAAGCGACAAAATTGAACGTCGACTGGGATGTGAACGCAATAACGCGCCTGTAGTTACAGTCCCGCGGCGGCGCGGCATTGGTCAAGCTGTAATTGATTAGCATTGGCATCGGTAACACGAGCGATAATGTTTTACGAAACACAAAACCGCCGCGTATCGACGCGACGTTTCGAGGTATATCGCGGATCGTTATCGCGCGCGGACCCCGGAGTTATCGCCATAAACACCGATACCTACACCGACCACTGTCGGCTGTATATCGGTTTCGTGCATACACCGCCACTTTGTATACAGGGTGTCCCGCAACCACAATACTTCAATTCTACAGATTAATTAGAGTCTCTAAAACTCTAAATACGAAAATACCGAAGTCACAATAGCATTCGAGTTACAAATTAGCCAGTAATTGGCACGAAATTATGTTGTCGTAGGATTTACGCGCTGAAATCTCGAACTACGCGCGTATCGATCTGTCATCTGTTATTGATCATCATTGCTTAATTGATTTTGTCTTTTGCTTCAATACGTAGGTACATACGCAGACGTTACGTACAGATATTACGACGGACTATTAATATTGACAATATCTGTCAACATTAACTGACCTGACTAAATTATTAATGGCATACTTTAACTTTGTTATACTCGCAGATTATGAAATCTTTTTTAAAATAAAAATTTGTACAGTTGATTGATTACTCTTCGTCTAAAAAGAATTATTAAATATAATTACATGAATCACGTGATTCGCGTTACGGAGCAAAAGAATTTTTTACATGGATTATCTTGTTGAGTTAATGTGTGGTACGTATCAATTATATTAAAATATTTGATGTTGAAATTTATGATCTCTAATGTATTATATTAAAAATAATTCTCTCTCTCTCTCTCTCTCTCTCTCTCTCTCTCTCTCTCTCTCTCTCTTTTCTCTCTCTTTTTCTCATACCGTTGGCAATATAACGGAATATCTATGTCGATATGAAAATTCATAAAGATGTATATCGAGAATATGAAAAATTTATTCTGACAGCTATATGAATAGTGCAGAACGCATATAGATCCATCATTCGTGTCGGATCTCGTATCATTTCTCGCCGATCATCATCAACCGTGACATACTAAACTTTGGAGTAGTTACAACGTTGTTACGACCCTGTTACGACGAGGAAAACTGAATAAAGTTTCTTCTGGCTTGTAAATCTACCTATCTATTTATAATTCGGCGTCTTCGTCATGTAGTTGTTATCATTTGTTTCTTACGCCAATTAATACCGCGAATCGATGTTGATTATAAAATTCTAAAATTCATTTTATGGCATAAAAAACATTTAATCGATACAGCATACGTGCAATGTATTGAATCAGTTATATTTGATTGTTTTGATTATATTTGCATGTATATATATATATATATATATCATTTAATGGATCATATTTATTTAATATTTAATAGATTATATACCTAAATACAATTTTTTACTTGCTTGCTAAATGTAATTTTGTACGAAAAAGAATTAATATTTAATATTTAGAAACAATTTAGTGGTGAGAAATGTTGTACAGATGCAAAAATTTATAAAAGACAGTATATGAGAGATAATATATATATTACAATTATATTATATAATACTTAATAGGCTAATATTGACGTGATTAATTTTTAGTACGGTTTCAATTTTTTATATGTAGTTAATTACAGGGAAACACTCTGTTATTTCAATGTACTTAAAAGGAAACTATATAGAGAATGATTAAATACGAGCTGAAAATGTTCTCATTTATTTTCGATCATGTTTGTTGTCTATGATTCAATATTCTCTGTCAAAGATCGATAATAAAGGAGAGAGAACTAATTATGTATAAACACACTTAACCAATACGGAATCTATTTTAAATGACATGGGAAGAGCAAGAAGAAGGAAGTCTCTTGATATGTACTGCTGCATCGTAACATAACGATCGACTATGATGATGGCGGACGGATCTCGATTAGGTGCGACGATACATAAAACAGGACCTGAACGACGACGATAGCTTTACAGTTCCGCTTGTATACGAATAACTTCCGTCGCTGATCGTTTCTTGCCCCGATCGTAAAACTCGCGCTATACCACCTGTGCTCTCCGATCTATAGCGATCAAGTCGATGGCAACGGATGGGAGCAAACGTGACGTTCGCGTTCATAATTGTTGTATACTATCGAGATGTCATGACGTCGTCAAAATCGGTAACGTATTTGATGTAACCGTAACTAAGGGATATGTAATCGAGCCTGGAATGCTGATTGAATATTGAGTGACTGATTGATATCGCATGCAGAAACAGCTGAGACTGTGCAAATAATCCGTACCGCGAATCGTGAATAATAAGTGAACGACGCTAATTGCAATTTATCGGTGCAAATTAAATGACATCTCGTCCGTTCGGTCCTTTCCTAAATCCTTCGTACACGTATACCCTATGCATACGCATTCATTAATCTTCCTCTCGATTAGTCATACGCTATTCGCGCGCGGTACGAGCGAAATGGCTGGGCTGTGTGGCAGAACTTCGCCATCGCACGTTGCGAGAACGCGGCGGATTTACATTGTAACCGTGTTTACGCGCATCAGCCGTCTTGACGGTGTATAAAGCGAGTATAATCCCAATATATCCGGCATCCGCCCTCCAATCCGGCACGTAAAATATATACGCCCGGTCCAATTCCGCGCCGCGCGCGAAACGCCGCGCGTGAATTCGCGATGGCGGGCTTCATTTCGAATTCCCTGAATGCGCGCCCTGCTATCGTCTCGTCGGGCCGCGCAAACGAAAGAGAGGGATATATAAGGACCTGGGGTTATAAGAAGAAATCCGTGAGGCTGTGGCTCGTATATTTTAATCAGGATCCTTCTAGCCTTGCCCCTCTTCTTCCTTTATCTCCGGCTCATCTTCTCGGGCTCCTTGCTCAGGTTGCTCCGCCCGAGGAGACTTATAAAGAAGAAAAGATAGCGAGTGAAAGAAAGAGAGAGAGAGAGAGAGAGAGAGAGAAAAAAAGACAGGCTCACGGGCTCGGGCGGAAAGAGCTGAATAACTCCGGGATAAAAGCCGAATAAATCTTTTTATTATGACTCGTCCCCGCGTCTGTTCCGTTCTAAACCCAAACCACCATCTCTCCTCTCACCTATAAGACGCCTTCGCACGTAGTTTTCCTTCTTCTTTTGGTCCCCTTTTCGCACGAGCGTTATCTTCACGCTTGGTAATGTGCGTAATTGACCAAGAGTCACTGAATTTTAATGGGAATTAAAATCCCCAATTTTCACGACGCGCTACAAACACGTCGAAAAATATATACGTACGCCTATCCCTCGCATTGCAATTAAACGATCCTTTCCCCCTGCTAAACCAATCGGAATTATACTGGTTTTAGCTGCTGAATCCTCTAATGTTCTAAAATAGCAGCCAACAGTGGTAAAACGTATATATACATGATTTCATCTTCAATAGTCGGTATAGAGTCGATAGACGCGTTTCGAGTCGACTCCGAATTGGGGGAGACTATGCGACAGAGGGTACTAATAATCGTACGATGTACGCGCGGCACGTTTCATTTAGCAAATTGGCAATAAATGACGATGGCCATCGCGTGAAACTCACCCTATAAACGTGCGACCCTCTCGCACCCTCTCCTTCTCTACTCTACCCTCGTCACCCCTTTGTTCCGCCTCTCGTTCGTGTATTCTCTCTCTCTCTCTCTCTCTCTCTCCCCCTTCGATCTCTCGCCCAGCTCTTCGCCGACCCTCGACGAATTAAGTTCCGAGAGAAGGGCGGCGGCTCGTAGAGAGTTTATGGGGTTAGGTTACCGCGGCCGATTTCAACCCCTGCTACCGAGATTGGTATCTACACGCACTAGTGGCAAAATCTATCTCTCTTTCTCTCTCTCCTTTCTCCCTTGCTCGTCCTCTATATCGGAGACGTGTGTGCAACGCGTGCGTGCACGTGTGTAAGTGCACGTGCATATGCATGCGAACGAATGAGCACGTAACACGCGATCGTCAAACCCAAAGCCGTAAACGTAAACAAGGGCTGTTAGGACGGCCTCTAGGTGAAAGCGCGGGGGCACTTATGATCGGATCTAAATATTTTGCACCCCTTCTTTCACTACAGTGACTCTCAACGTTTTGTTTCGTTCTCCTCGAGATTACGCCGATGGGAGTATCGGAGAAAAAATACGTTCCTACGCGCGCGGTCTCTCATTTATTTAAATTATAACATTTATTTCCAATAACCTTTACTGATCCGGTAACGCGAAACGGTGTGTGCTCACGCAACTCGTACATTTTTTGCGAATCGATTTGGATCCAGTTTCGACCGCAGCGTCGTTTATCACGAATATCTATCTATATGTACGTCGGTAGTCGGTGCGGATCGCGTGACTCTTAATATTAAAGCGCTATTGATTGCGAGCAATTAATTACCGGACAGCCGGATACACCGGTAGTGAATCGTGACGTGAACAATCTGATGCTAGAACGACTCGTCGGCCGATTGTTCGTTCAAAGGGAAAAAAAGCTGTTGATTCACGCGCCAGTTAAACCAACCAAATTACTTTGTACAATCAACGGAACGAACACTGTCGGGTCGGTGTAAAGCAAACTAGTGGCGCACGGATATTGACATTTTTATCCGGGCAACGCGTATACCTATTGATTTCAACCTCGTCCACCTGTCTTTCGACGATTGGAATCTCCTCCGTTGCGTCTGAACTGCAGAATCGCGCGGAACGTCGATATATATATACGTGCTGGATTGTTTTGGATTTCCATCGCAACTTGCCCGCATTAAATGAATCGGGACACGTGGAAATTTCGTCGTGTATTCCGAGTGTTTTTGCATTTAACTAGATTCCCTGTCACGGCTACGCGAATATTTTTAACTTTAAATGTCGTTTTTGCACGCGCGCACCAGCGTTTTCATGCCGGTCGTTTCGTCTATATATACATGGAAAAAAAATTCGGTGGAATCGCGAAAAATTTTTTTACAGTTTATGATAAAACCCAACCCGAACGAATACTGCGCGGCATTTAAAAAAAAAAAAGGGAAGAAAAACACATTTTTTCAAATCGTCCCGTAACATTTGCGACGCCGGGCGTAAAACTGCTACACAGGGAACGAGCGCGTCGAAGCGCGAAGCGACCGGATATCACACGCCCCGGAGCCTCCGCAACGTGCTTTCCGTCGTGATACGAACTACCGCGAATAGATTACGATGTAGTGTACGAGCCCGGCTTTTGTCGTTCTGTCGACGCGACGCAACGCGAAGCGATGCGATGCAAAACGTGGCATTCACGCGAGCGCAAGAAGCGGAGGTTGCATCGTTTCCCCGTGGGATCAAAGAGGAGACACGTGCAGTAGGATACACACCGGCGGATTTATGAAATACAGTCGCGGTACATTCGTGTAGGAAATCTGCCAGGCGTTGAAACCGCGCAAACCTCGACAAAAACGCTTCGGGGTAACGCGCGATACGTTCCGCAGGGATTGGACGAATACGAGAAAATTGTCCGATTGCGTGAGCTCGCATGTTAAACAGATCGAACGGTATCCGCCTGTGTACAAAACCGTTTTAGAATTGCGATCCAGGAATTTTAGTTTATTTATAAATTTGTTTAAATTTCTTAATAAATAAATAAGTAAAGGACTCTTATTCTAAAATATAAATAGAAATTAAAAAGACAAATGAAGAGTCAAACATTAAAAATTTCTTTAATCGTGTAGTCAAAAGATAAAATGCTACCTTTTTAGATCATAGCTAATTTTTGTATCGTACAGACGTGTTAATTTTCTGCTTTCGTGTCGTCGTCTAACATATTTATTATGTATTTCGACAAGCTTGACAACCTATTATATGATAAGCGTGTGCTGATGTATCCATTTATTAAGGTTTGGGGAAACTTAAAATTTTAGTTCCTGTTAATCATTTATATATTAATAATCCTATAGTGTACAAAAAGGTAATGTCGTAATTCTTTTATAGATTTATTATCGATCTACCAATCGTTTATAATGAATTCCTTACCTTGTCAATGATTTATCTGCACCATGTTTTTTTGTCTGTTACTTCTGAGGAAGACTCAATCCACGAGTCGAAACATGTAAAGTTTTATAGATTTTATGATTACGGTTATTTATTTTTGTATTAAGTCTGTTCTTGTTTTTTTATATATATGTATATTTTTATATCTTCGAATTTATTCTCGCTTTCCTGTCATGTTATATTATTTCATTTTATCTTTTGACTACGCGATTAAAGAAATTTTTAATGTTTGACTCTTCATTTGTCTTTTTAATTTCTATTTATATTTCAAATTTCTTTTTTTATTTAGAAAAAAAAAATTGTTTTTGGGAAGTTTATTAGAATTTTTGAAAAATAGACTTTTAAAATGCGTTTGAAAGACTCGTGTTGTTAGTTACTCTGAGATGTTCAGAAAGTATTTTTATATCGTCAATTTATATGCTGAAAAAATATAGACATTTCGAAGCGCATTATGTTTTTTAACTATAGAAACAAACAAAATGCATTTGTTTATCATTTTAAGCAATTGTTTACAACAATTTTGTTTGATACGTCACATCCTACTGATTGACATATTGTTACTTTCTGTAAAATTCATAGTTTTCTTACGTATGTAGGGCTTCTGTATTTTTGTTTTCTAAAAATTACCAATTTTGGATAAAATGCATTTTGAAAGTTTGCTCTCCTTTTATTTAAAGTTAAACAGCGACTATAACAATCGACCAGCAATTAACAATGCAATATACAATGCATATGCGTAAATATTGTCAAAATTATAACACACAAGAGACTACATAAAATTCTAATGAGAAAAATCAATTTTATATCGTTGCGTCACGTTACCTTCAAGGGATCTTTTTTTAATGATAAAATGTCACGGCCATAGCAAAGCGGCGAGTTACATCCAGCCGCAGCTGTGCTTTCAGACTTGGAACTTGTGATAGTTTAATGAGAGACGTCGGTCGAGTTTTGAACGATCGCGCGTGCTATAGCCTTCTCGCTCCCTCTGAATTGCGGCGACTAACAGACAGCTCGAGAGATCGAAAGTGAACTCGTCGTCGTCGTCGTCGTCGGCAGGATCGCGCGGGTTCAACGACCCCGGAACGCACACTATCCAGGAACTATATCCGCGGGAATAAGGGGGTCGACCGATGGTAGAAACGATAGAGAATTTACGAACACGCAGCGCCTTTGAGATACGTGCACCTGCAAGACCACGAGTGACTTGCCTTCGGTCCCGCTAAACTTCCCGCCGAGCAAGGAAACCGCGACACCACCGCGACATTATCACCCTGCATTACGATATATCGCGACCAAGAAAATCGCACCGCTACCTGAGGAAAATCGACGATCTGCATGCGCATGCAACGATAGATCGTCGCCGCGAAAACGAAATATGACAGGAATGCATTTTCCTCCTCGCGGTGTTTTCTTCTTCGAGGATAACATCGTATATTCGTCGTTTCTCCTCGACGTCGAGACACGTTGAAATTTTCCACGGAGCGCGTCGTAACTTACTCAAAGATTCGCGAATATCGCCCGAGAAGCTCGATATTTGCAACGGGAGATGGTGACGTGGTGGTGGCGCGGAAGAAGAGCTGCCGTGCGGAGGAGTCATAAAACTTTGAACGAAAAGCGACTCTTCTTTCCCTCCCCCTATGACTTCTTAATCACGCTCGCGATTTATTTATACGTATGACCGCAACGCGGTACGGACGTATACCGAGAACGTACCAAAGAACTTTTCGCTCACTTCGTGCTTGCGAGCTATATTCGACGTCGGCGTGAATGCGCGCTCTTATCGATCGACAAGAGCACGCGGAGGGGTTGATTTTCTTTCCTCGATCGAATCGACCCGCCGCAGGCATTCACGATGATTAGTCGGATTATGATAAATATCGTCGCGATAACTTAAGTATATATAGCTTAATGGATCTTTCTTGCGGCGGAGGTTCCGTAAGTCGAAATAAATCAGGGACAAATGAAATTTCCTCTCACAGAAGATTGTATATTTCCCGAGACAATCTGCAGGATCTTTCGAAGTAATAATGCGCGAGAGGAACCGCATCCGCGCGCTCTTTTTCTTTTTTCCCCTTCGCTCTCGTCCTTCGCGATTAATCGAGAACATCTTCAGCACACGCGGGACGCAAAAATGTTGTCTGCCAGAAGGCACCTTAGGGTGCGCAGACTGGTAGAGAGGAGAGGGGAAGTTCTCTTTAAACATCCCCTTCGGGGTTCACAGGTGCAGGGCGAGGCAAAGCGGCGGCGACGGCGGCGGCGCGAAGGGTGATGGTGTGAAAGCCGCTGTCGTAAAACCGCACACTTAATTTGCCTTGCAAAATTCAGTCCCTCTTTTTCCTTCCGATCGTCTATCTCTCCTGGCTCTTTTTATCCCCCCGATTGCCCCCGACCACCATTGCGACGGCGACGACGACGACGACGACGACGATGCTTTCAGGTCGGGGAAGTGAGCGAACGAACGAACGAACGAACCACCGCGCCTGCTTTCCTTCCGTAGCGGCTTCTCGGCGGAAAGGAGAACGAGACGAGCGGGAAAAGCGAAAAGACCAGGGGGAGAAGTGTACGGGACGTACGGTGGAAGAAAAGTGTGCTTAAAATATTAACGCCGGAGGCGCTTGGTGCGGCGAGGCAGAGCAGCATGGTGTTCTTTGTTCGAGCGGCGATGGAGGGCCGCAGGGTGTAGCATGAAAGAGGGTTGCGCAAACAGCCGCCGGCGGTGACGTTCGCTCGCTCGTTCGTTCGAGACACCGTACGGTATAGTAGTATGTACGTATCTACATCCCCCACGCGGAGGCCATCAACCTCCTTGTCGCGCAAAATAATATATGAAATATGCGCCGCGTCGTCGGGGACTCCGCCGAAACTTTCCTCCGCCGAGAGCGGAGACGTTAATGAAAAACTTTGAATTTTCCATGAAGGATTTAGCTAAAGTCCTCGATCTACGGCCGCGCTCTCGCCGGCTACCGGAAATTTTTTTCTCTCCCGAGCGCCGCCAAGGAAAAAGATCGAAAGTCTCGTCGGGATATCGATACGTGGATTTTTTCTTGCCAAACTAAAAATAAAGGGCGCAAAAAACGTATTATTTGGTGGAAGATAAATAAGCAGGGGCAAGGTAAGGCAAGAAGGAAAGAATATTCTCATTCTCTCTCTCTCCCTCTCCCTCGATAAACGTTGCGTGCCGCGGAACCATCGCGCATCCGTAGACTTTCACACACGAAGAAACGGACACTCAGGCTGCACGAAATATTTGACTTACTCGGCAAACACGTAAATGTAAACGCGACGTTTACATTACCGTTTACTTTACTTCCCGTCTCTTCCACACCGCGGCCACCACCATCACCATCACCACCTACCACTGTTGCTGAGTCTCACAAGCCCTCGGGTGTCTACGGATGGTGGAAGCGGGTGTGTTCAAGACGGAGGTGCCGGTACATATCGAGAGAGCAGCAGCAGGAAGAAGAAAAGCGATGGTGGAGAAGCGGAGATGTCGAGGAGGAAGCGGAATTGCGCTCTCTCTCTCTCTCTCTCTCCGTTTCTCTTGCGAGTCGACTAACCGTCGAGCAAATATTGACAGAGCGGGATATTGCTCCCAATGCTTGTTTGTTTATTTCAATGCCCGTGACCGACGGGAGCTCCGCGGGAGGTTCGTTTACTCGGGGAGGTGCGACGCGGGGAGACACACGGCGACACACGCAATGCACACACGCGGCTATTTATATCGACTCCGATATGTATATCCAGCCTCGCGCGTTTCCTCGAGGATGCCTAACGATAGCCATCGACGGTGATCCCGCGCTCATATCGTCGAGCACCGTTTCTTTTCTTTCTTTCGACGAGTGAGATACGTTTCTCTCGTGATGGACCACTTTTGAATAGACAGCATTATTAACAACAGTTAATATTACTATGTGTAGAAGATAGCTGAATAGATTAGACGTATAGAAATCAATAGGTATATATATATATATATATATAATGAATAAAATTATCCCGTTATATGTATTTCTGTATCTGACGCGTTGCAATTTTTACAATCTACATTTCTAATTTTACACAGTTTTAAAAGTTTTACATTTCATCTCTATTTTCCTTCATATATTTTTTTCCATATTTTAATATCTTTCTAAATTAATTTTTATTTTTCATTCTCTTTTCTGATACGTCAAAATATGTACATAAAGAATTTGCGAAAAATAGCGTAGTTGGGGCAAACAGTGTGTCGATATCTCAAGACTTCAGCGTTCTGTCAGCGGAGAATCATCCATCGTGAATCCGCTCGGCGATGTCGACCGTGGCAAAAAGTCGATCGGCGTTGTTGAGCTGGTCGACAGCGGCCGCAACATCGAAATGAACACGTAACAGCGTCGCGACGCGACTTCGATGCGAGATACATCGAATGCGAGCATCGAATCCATCCGCCCACGCCAAGCTCGTGTATACAGTGCGCAGCACGAGTGTCGATACGCGCCGCATTCATCCGCGGCTATTCGCAACGATCATGTTTCCCCCCCCTCACTCCCCACCGCCCCCCGCCTCCACGTGTCGCGCGTGTCTCGCGCGCTAGTTAGCCTGTCCGCGGACGCGCGTGTTTCTCGGCACGTTGCACGCCGCTGCAAGCCACACGGCGCGTATACACCTTGTAAACACACGACCGACGCCTGTCCGACAGAAACAATTAAGCTTAACTAATAACCGTGGAGAATCATCGCCACTTCGCTTCGTGGCACTCCGCACAGATGCGGATTCTATATCGTCGCGTTATATCGTGTCCGATTATACTCACCGCCGTTTCATACATCTTGAAATTTCTTTTAGCGTTAAGCCGATTATATCCCCGCTTACGTATATTACGTTTACAACAAGTAGATGTAATAAGTGTATATAGATCTCTTTTCTCCGAAGCGGTATGTATATACATATATGTATGTATGTGTATAAAGCCCGTTACCAAGCTATTTCAACAGCTAGCTAGATAATAGCAGATAGTCGCGAAAAGGCACGCTCGAGCGCGTTTGAGTACCACTGGCGAACACTTGATTACGTCAGTTAGGCGGTCGCGGCTCAATTCTGGCTATGAGGTAGCCAACCCCTTTCCAAAGCTATCCGCGCCGCCTCCCTCGTTGCTCGTAGCGCGGCGGCGGCAAAGCCAATGTGCGCCATCCTCGTATCCCCCCCGTCCGTCCGCCTTCCGCTTCCGACAGACACGTACAAGCGTACAAGCGTGTTACCTACCACTATCATGGACTGCCGCATACGCGAAAGGGGGATACAAGCACCACCCCTCTTTCGGGGTCTACGTTGACGAGCTAGCGCGCGTATAGCTCGAAGCCAGCGGATTGCGACGTGGGTCCGAGGTACTAAACGTAATTAAACGGATAGTTTCCGCATTAGCCACGATTGGATAATCATTCATCGATTATCTCGGCTACACAGAGGGTGACACACAATACGCTGCCGCCGTTGCTGCTACCACTCGTGTTCCACCGACGCATCTCTCCGCGAGAACGCGTTTACGTTTCCAAACCAAAACACGGGTCTCAAAAGATAGACAGATTTACAGTGGAAAGATTACCGTCAAATATTTGCGTTTCGCTCTTCTCTCTCTCTCTCTCTCTCTCTCGCTCTCTGCAACATGTATCGATTCGACGAGAATATGATTTTCGAGATAAAATGGAGGGAAGGAGACGCCAGGCGGGTCTCGCGTGTGTCGAGGTAACTCGTGCGTGCGAAAAACAATCTTCCGCTCGGTTGCCGGCCGGACACCTCCGAGAAAAGATCGACGCACGCATTATGTAAAAAGCCAGTCAGCCGACCGGCCCGGCCGGTCGTGTCATGAATTATGTAACGCCATCTAATTAATTCGAGATTTCGACTTCTCGCGGCTTCCACGAAGTCAGGAGGCGTACGAGACCCGCGATAACAACGCTTTGCTTCATGTTGTTACTTAAATCCGCACGCGATGTACTCTTTTCTTCGATCGTTGTATTTGAAGAAAAATCCAAAGTATTGAAAATAAAAAAAACCACGTCGAGATATATTTTAAAATTATACGTCCATGTCTTATTGACGAGTCTTCGGAGGAATTCTAAGCTATTTGCACGATAGAAATCACTTTACCCTCTTACTGCGCGCGGCAAAGAAAAATATCTCTTATACTCTTTTAAATCTTCATTTTCGATTGTGATACAAAATTATATATTGCTAAAAATAAGCAGCGCTCTCCTCGCCGCGCCGCCGTATCGATGATTTATTGGGTAAGTTACGGAAATTACTGTGCTCCGAGAACGCTTGCCGAGGAATTATACGGGAAAAGGGACCGGCGGCGCGCGGTATTTGACGGTAAATTACTGTGAGTTCGATCACTAAGTAGGAGAGCGCCACGTCATCCTCGCTATTTACACGCTTCCCTTTCTAGAAATACGACGGTAGAAATGTTTTCGCGTGAGAAAATGCTCGGGGCCACCGAGGAGGAGCGGAGGAGAATGAAGTCGATTGGAAACGCCAGGGCCGCGAAAGATTACTTTCCTCCTCCTTTCAGCTCTCGTCTCTCTTTCCGTTTTCTTCCTTTTTTCCTCTCTGCTCTTCGACTTAGAGCTCCGGCACGGGCGTTCTTCCTCCGGGCCGATTTCACTTAATTCGAGAGGAGTGCACGAGGTTTGTGAAATGGCCAAGCGGAACCTCGAAGTAAGAAAAGGAAGGAAACGAGCGATGTGGAGAGCGAAGACCAAAGGAGAAACGTGTGTGTGTATATATATATATATATATATATATATATATATATA
>NW_017276214.1:860779-931965 GCF_001594065.2 Cyphomyrmex costatus
TATATATATATATATATAGTATAAGCGAAAAACAGGAACGCCTCGAATTTGCCCTCGAAGATCTATCGTGTCTTCTCTCGCGGCGACGTTTTATTCCTGCGGGCGTTCATTTTCGAAACGCAAGCTTGTTATTATTAATTTCGTCATCTCGTAAGACACGCGATTTTACGCGAGCGATATTGCACTATACCTTTCGAGATATTGTCGCGTAAGTTTCTCGTCGAAGTAGACTAGCGAGAGACTGCACGGATTATAGATATACAGCGCGAGTATAGAGAGAAAATTAATATTTTGAGAGAGGGAGGAAGTTTCTCGTACAAGTTTCGATGTATCATAACGAATTCTCTTTGGATACGGATTATCGTAGTACACGCCAATTATCCTGAACGAGTGAAATGATTTATCGCGTCCCACGGTGTGTAGTACATCCTTGCTCCTTATAGAATCGAGGTCGATTCTATCACTTTACGTCTCCAGCGTGCTTCGTAATACGTTCGTTGAAAATACGGCGGGGTGAGCAACCCGCGCGATTCCGATCGTAGAGAATTTTCCACGGTCGGAAATACATAATATGTTACGGAAAGTATATAAACGAGCGTCACGGATATACATATAATTAACGTCGTAATTTCGTCACGTTATCACCCGATTAGAAGCGCGTTATTAATTCGTAATTAATATCGTTCCACGATGATGAATAACGCGGACGCGCGGGGGCGTTACAAAAGTATACATCCAAGACTTTATACGCGAACACTCGATCGCGCGTTAAAATAGCGTTAAACGCGCGAATTAAAACAATTTTACTCGAAAGGGAACATCGCTCGGAGAGACATTGCGGATAATTACTGTCGGCATAGTATGAAAATCGCCTTCGGAACTAAATTGATATTTATTAAACGGCATCACGGGACGCGCGAGTGGGAGCGAGAGAGAAAGAGAATGCGAGAGCGGTGGTCGCACTCGATCGATTACAGTCGTAATGAACGTACACAGCGGCGCATAAATGTTTCGAAAGATCCGACGGGCCGAGCGCACGTATGCGGCTGTATATGGCGTATTTGTGGACGGGCTCGTCCGGAAACCGTTGTTATCCCAGTTCTAATTCGACTCCCAGTTAAATTATTACCGGGCGACCGGCATTTCGTGGCCTGCCAGCCGTGCTCGGCTTTTATACGGCCCGCCCGACAATCACAACGCGACGAGACCGCCCTTTGCTACCTTTGTTATCATTCTGCAATACACGGGTGTCGCAGAAATACGTTTCATCGCGACGATCGCGCGCGCAATAGAATCGCCGAAATTACCGGCAATGTTACGAGGAAAAAAAAAAATGCCGGCGGTATATATAGAGGGAAAAAAAAGTACGATAAAATTGTTTCACGATCCGATCGAACCCTTTTTCACGTAGAAAGGTCAACGAACGATTATTATCCAGATGCGAGGTGTATATATAGTTCTTGCGCTTTTCTCCTTCTCTCGTTGTCTCCATTTCTCTAATTATCCTCATCCTCGTTTAACGCACCGGTATCGGTAATTGAGAGTTTCGCGCGTGTCATCGAGTTTAATTCGCACGACGTAGTTTACGAATGGCGACAGAGAGAGAGAGAGAGAGAGAGAGAGAGAGAGAGAGAGAGAGAGAGAGAGAGAGAGAGAATAAAAAAGAGGGCGTAAAGACGCGAGAGTTAAGCCACGGTAAACGGCGTGCGATCATTAATAATACCGCGGCCTCGCATCTCCATTTTACGGCCCTGACAGTGGACAACTGTGCAACAATAATGTTGGTCGCCGCACCCCCGCTTGCGCCCGCCGGGGCGAGGACGAGGGCACGCACACGGGCCATCTACCCGCTCGCCGCGGTCAAGTAATGAAATTTGACTGGAAATTAACCACCGTGGTGTACACACGCGCGCACGCATTCCCGCCGGACCCGAGAGCACGCACACGCACGAACAAGATATTACGAGGAGAGAGAGAGTGAGAGAGTCGTAGGGCATCATCGAACAAAATAATAGCCAAGCGTTTCGTGATAACGATGAATTAGCGTTGGACTTCGCATACGTGTATACATAAACGAAGATTCATGAAATCTAGGAGAATTCCGAAATCAATTATCGGCGAGATGATTGTTCGGAGACTATTCAACAAAATAACAATCAGATGATTGAATTATGAGAAAACTTGGACTATCCAATTAATATTGCAGATCTCGATGTTAACTTGTAATAATTTATAACATTCTCTCTCTCTATCTATCCTTAAAATTTAGTCATCGAGTTTGTATTATCTCGTTCATTTGCGACATGTGTATTTATTATATTTTGTATTTTACTTTTTATTTTAATTTTATATGTTTACAAAATTTATTATGCTTGAGTGTTTTTTTTTGTAATTAATTTAAAAAAATTTTTTTTTAAATTACCCTTGTTCTTTATATATCACTTTTGCTTTAATTTGTTTGTTTTTAGAGGGCCTGAACGATGTGATGATAAACTCTGTATCTTTTTATTTCCATCTCCTCCTCATTTCTTTTTTTCTTTTAGTATTTTATTTATCTGTTTATTAATATGTATTATCTAGAATGTAAAACAGTTTCTTACGCTACGTATCTATTTATCTGAGACTGTGGTATCGATAACGTTTTTGTCAAACGTTACATATATATTTATTTTTCATGCTATTCACATTTTGTTACATTAGTCCGAATCGTTTAATACGCGGCCGGTGAATTTGTCTCCCGATTCCTCTTAAGCTCAAATTAACGCTATAATACCGTGCACCGTAATACTCTCTGGTAGTTGGAACGTGTATCCCGTGTCGGCCGCGCGCGCTGTCGTTTCTGCATTATCCAGACGTTGCGCGCGACACGATTATGCGGCTCTCGCGCGCAATTCCGAACGAATTAAGCGGAATAAAAACGCACAGCCGTCGCTACGTAATTTGCGTAGTCTCTGTCGCGTGTACCTTTAGATTTATACGGTGGCGCGTACAAGCGACTCTCTGTCCCTTTTTTTCCGCTCGCGTTCTCTCTCTCTCTCTCTCTCTGACAGCCGAATGAAACCTCTATATTAGGCGCGTAACCCGGGAAACACGAGCAACCGTACACGAAAAATCACAGTCGTGCTTTTTTAAAGCGGAATATTTATGGCCGTTAAAAAACCCGCAAATGCGAGAGCGGCGACAGATAATGTTAATCTCGCCGGATATTATAACGTCGAAACGATCCGCTCTTGCTGCCGTAACAGTTTTTCCAGCGGTTTGTCCCTTCGTACGCGGTGTGTAGTCGGAAAACGCGTAGGAAGCTGACGCCATTTTCCCCGGCCGCTACTACCCCCTTCTCGCGCTCGAAATCGACGTTTCTCCCCCTTTTTTACAATCTGACCAGCGGCAGGCGCACAGGTGCACCGCGCGTACCAATACTTTTCCTTCTCGCAGGTCAAAGGGAGAGGACATATAAGAGAAAACAGGGAAAAAGAGAGAAAGAGAGCAGGATGAAATGGAAAAGAGGCGAGAAGAAGATAGAAGGGGAGAGAGAGAGAGAGAGAGAGAAAAGAAATGAGAACGAAGGTCGGTAGCTATGGTTGCGTCGTTGGGATGGGGTGAGCGGAGGAGAGTTGGGAGTAGGAGAAAGTACAGGCTGTTTTATTATGCAAAAGCTTTCTCGGCAGTTGGGTCGTTCCAGCTCCGCGCCGTTGCACTACCCATCGAGTCGCGGAGGCGGCGGCGGTGGCGGCGGCGGCGGCGGTAGTATATAGTAGGTGGAGGAAGCTCGGAAAAAGCCTCCGCCCCCGAATCACGTAAATACGGGCAGCCATTTTGCGATAAACTTTTTTCGGCTCGACTCCGCTTCTCTCCGCTCCGCTCCGCGCCGGGACGACCCGACCGCGCGATCGAGACGGCGAAGAACTTTGGACACGCGCTCCGCGAACGAGAGGACGGGGTGTGTAGTATACGGAAACCCGTGATACTCCACCGTGCGAAACGGTTGGAAAGAGGGAGAGATCTTGCGGTGTGTGTATACGCGATATACCGGTTCGTATATTTAGAATTTACCGGTTCGTATAGTTAGAAAGGAGATACGCGATAAGAAAAACGAGCTATTAATCTACCGCGAGAGAGTAATTCGGACGTGTAAATGTAATTGATTCAATCATTCTGAGCGCAACGTAAGTCTACAATTTACGGAGATCGGGATGATTAACGTATTTTAAAATTCTCTGAATCGACAATAAGCGCGTGAAAATGCTCGACGCGAGTAGAGTTGAGCTTTCAGACATTTTTATAACTCGATTATTGTTGAAGACGTTGAATCAATATTTAAATCGAGTATATCGGAATAACTAAAGTGGGGAAAAATGAATTGCATACCAAGGCGTACTAAGGTGAATATCCTCGTGAAATAACGAGTCGTTCGTCGTTAATGGATAATGGAGTTCAATTTTTCAAAATTAAGGTAATGGTACAAAGTTGAAATGAGAAGAACAACTAAAAATTAATAAATGAGGAGCTACGAGGTAAAATCAGGTGCTAGTACTAGTAAGTTTATATTAAATCGATTAATCTTGTTTTATACAATGACAAACTACATTTCGTTCTTTACTGAATCGTTCTCATATTTTTAATGTTTAAACAAATTCATATATTCATAATTATTCAAATCGATACGTAGTATTAAAAAACAGTGGCTAAACGTAAAATGTGACAACTTGAAACGACGCAAAAACGCTCTACTATTAAGTGCAATTCGCTCACAAGTCAATTATTCCTCGTAAGTTGATGTATCTTCAGATACAATACAATTGGAGACTTGAAAACCGAGAGTTGTCTTAATTATTTTTTTCGATTCAATAAAAAGTACAATTCGGTAAACAAATGGACACGTTGCAACACGTGTTTTCGTGGCGTTAAAAAAAAAATGCTTGGACGATTGTGGATCAGAGTGATAGGTATTGTTGATTGCAAATTGTGCGGCAGAGCACAATAGCGATCGCAGATATGAAAAAAAAAAACCGTGGCAAACATCTTACCGAAGAAACATTCTATACGTTTTATAATCTATTTTATATCTGCAATTGACTATTCCGCGTTGAATACGCAATTATGCACAACGTCGATCAAAGAAACGCTTAACAATCATAATTAAGCAATCTTTATGCCGTTCAAACGGTGGCCCTTTCCGATGTTTACTTATTACAAGTATCACGTTAACCCAATTATGCTATGACTGCTGCAGTTCTGCTTGATAAGCGGTTATTCGATCGCGTGATTTCACGAACGCGACGAACACACACGGGGACGTTTTCCACGCGAATATTCTTGCGAAAGAGCGTCAAAATACTGCTTCGAAGTCAAAGATTGAATCAAGACGTATACGTCGATGAAAGAACGTTGCGATATCTTACGATGAGGAAAGAAGCGGCATAAACGAGGCGAAACGTAGCGCGCGTAATGCCGAGCTCATTCATTACTGCTCGTGCATTGCGGTGCGCCACGGCGATCACGGGTCGGCGAGCAGGTGCGAGGCAGCGAATTCGAAGTATCGAATTTCGCCAACGCATCATCTTTCTTATCGCGTTCCCCAAGACAAAGGATAAAAAGTGAAAAAGAGAAGGCGGTAAGGAGGAAACAAAAGGCGGTACCACCTACCCGTGTCGCTGGTAATCCTCTTCTACGAGGCGTATCTCTCTCTCTTTCTCTCTCTCTCCCCCTGCTCTTCTTCGTCTTCCTCTTTATTCCCTTTTCTCTTTCGCCGCCGCACCGAGGCGAAACGGACGAGGAACTTGGCCCGCAGATAGGCGGGGACAGATCTTGTTCCGATAGCGTTCGTTTTGCGTTCGGGTCGACCGACGGTGAGCTAAAAGGTTCCTTACTTCGAATCATCGATCGCAGATGCGCTCGCTTTACGCTTCGAGTAATTGACGGCACGGCTGCGGGAGTGAACGAGCGAACCGCTCGTAATAAACAGTCGAGCGATCGCGAGGAGAGATAAGATTCCGGTTCGAAAGTTGGAAACTCGTCTGAATTCGCGGTACAGATTACACACCTCCCGCGGCCTCGACGCATTTAACAAACATCGAAGAAAGCCAACCAGCGACGGGACGGAAATGGAAGGTAGGGAGGGTGGAGAGAGGCGTCCGGCGAGCCCCTAATTTCCATCGTGCCCGATTCATTACTGGATGCGCGCGAGGAGGAGAAAAGAGGATAGAGGGTAAGGACGGTGGCGCGGCGACGCATTATTACGAGGCCGAATTACCTAATTTCGCTGGTCGTTACGTTGTTTCGACGAGCTCGGAGCCCCACGAGTCCGGAAGGGAAAGAAGGGCGCCGGCAGAAACGGTAGAGGGGCAGGGAGGGGGGCGCAGGACAAGCGGGGTTGAGGCGTAGAGACCCTCACGGTAGCGGGTCCTTCTGGCACCGAGCTTCGCGTTAAACCACCCCATTTGAGCGTTTTCCACCCCGACGACCTTACCGTCGGGGTGGCCCGAGCGTGACCCCCTCCCTTCTCAGCGCTCTCAGTTTCTCGCGAAAAATCCGCGCGGATTGTGCGACCAATCGCGCTCACCGCTCGCCCGACTTGTCCAATCGATTGTCTCGGTTCTTAAGCAATGTACCCCTCATTCCGTACAATGCACCGCCGCTTTTAAAAACAGCCAATAGAGACGCGACCTCGTCCAATCGACGCGCAGGACGGAACCGCTTCAGGTGCCGCTATACCACACAACGGCGCACGACGCACGCTCGTTCAGTCCGCGCGGATTCCAGCCGAGGGGGCAAAACTATTGGCCACCCACGCCAAAGCCTCGTTTTCTCTCTTTCTCTCTCTTTCCTCATCTCTTTTAGCCTAGCCTGTGTATGTGTGTGTGTGTGTGTGTCCGGTATCTCTCGGGGGACCGGAAAAACAAAACTCAAGAGGAGAGAAAAGAGAGTACGTAGGGGTATGTCTACTCGTCGGTGCTCTCCTCGGCTGAGCTTTTTTCGCTCGCTCGCGACGGGAGCGAATGGACCAGACGGAGGAGAGTCTTTCCAGACTTCTGTCCTCCCTGCGGGCTGCGCTATTATGGCTTAACAAAGTCCGGGTGGCTCTCCTGTTCTCTTTTTCTCTCTCTCTCTCTCTCTTGCTCTCTATCTCTGCCTAACTTGGCTCCAACGATATTGGGTACCCTGTTCTATCACTTCCAAGACGCTTTTTAACAACGCCAGCGTGTTTATAAATCGCAGCCTTCAACGAATTTGGATTCTGGATCGACTCGCTTATATTCTGTCTATTATCTCTCCTTTAATCGGTTGATAGAACCGATAATTGCCGAAAGCGCCGTGACGAGTACAGAAACTCGACTTTGTACTTGGTTGACTTAACGCAACCATTAATCATATACGTCGACGACCGACGACGACCCTGCTCGACCACCGCAATTATTTTCCATTTTTCCTCACACCGTGTCGATCCCGCCATTAGTCGCGCGTTAGTCCAGCATTCTGAAAACTCGTCGTCATCGTTACGAAACAATCAGCAACGATGGTGGCGGTGACGATAAACCGAGCGGTAACGCACTGGAAATCTCCATCTCGTGCTATAGCCCATCGACGGAGCCCCGCAGTTAAACCTTCCTATATTCCAAGGACCTGCGATCTCGATTTTAACAACAGGAAAATGCCAGCGGAACGATCGCGTCGCGAATCGACGCGTCGACCATCGTTATCGGTTCAAACAATAGATATACCGCGGGTCGTTGCATGTTCGCGCTGACTCGTCGTAAAAATGTGTTTTTTCTCTCTCTCTCTCTCTCTCTCTTTTTTTTTTCCATAATGCAGTACGATATTTTACTCGTTATCGCGTGCTGTTACGCTATCGCGCGCAACGGTTGTCCGCCCCGGACATCTTTGTTTCGCAATTTTCCCGCGTGTCATTGCAATCGTGGACGCGCTCGATTTGATCGATTATTTGACTGAAACGTAACTACAATTAACATCTCGAACTGTTGGAAAGTGAAGCCGAGTAAAACGTAGCGTAGGTGGCGAAGATCGTGATCGTGCGATCGCTCGTGTCTCCTCCAACGCGTCGCTGATGCTTCATTCCGCGCGCGGAGAAGTCATAGACGATATTAAAGGGATCTTGACGAGGTCGAACGATTCCCGCACCGAAAAACCGCGAACAACTTGTTTCTCTTCCTCTCTCTCTCTCTCTCTCTCTCTCTCTCTCTCTCGTTTCATCTCATTTCTTCCTCCGGATCTTTCGATGTACTTCGTTCTCCTCACTCACGATTTCCTTTCCTGCTTTTCTGCGCGTGGCTAAGCAAGACGGCACGAGTAAATGGGAAGATAGACCGCGAGAAATAGATAGATAGAGAGGAGGAGAAAGAAGAGAGAGGGAGAGAACGATTCGAGGCCACTGAAACCAGCTGCATACCCGGCCATTAGAACTCCGCACGGTAGTGAAAATTTACTGTCGTAACCCAGTCCTAATGCACTGCGCGCACAGCTCTCGGCACGGCGAGGTGCGGCGCGGTGCGACGCCGCTCCGTTGCAGTTATGGACGTTCTGTTAGCGGTGTCGAGGCTCGTACGTCCGTGTGCGCCTGCACATATACACGACAAGAGAGCGCGCCAAGTCGCTTTGGCTGTGTGGCCTGTGGATAGGTAGGTAGGTAGGTAGGTAGGTGGGTAGGTAGGTAGGTAGGGTATCTACCGCTCTCCGGTACTCGAGTAGTTGTACCAAGAGCGGCGGTGTCATGCAGCAATGTTATCTGCCACCCCGCCTGACGAGAGCTGGTGAGAGAAACAGGAAGTGAGAGAGTGTGGCAGCCGCGGAGAGGAGAAAGACGAGAGTGTCCGTGTGCATCGCGGTAATGGCTTATATCCAGGATCGTAGCGACTTGCGGCGAACGTCTCCGCGAAGATGCGACTACATATACTCTGTTTTTAGTATCAAGACAATTCACTTGATTTAGTTTATATTGTCAATTTGAGAGTATAACATTATTTTAAATTTGAAACTAGACATTTTGGACTTTAATTTTTTTGAAGAATTTGTCTGTTTCTCTGTGAAAACAATTTTGAGGACTGTTTTAAAAGTTTTAATAGTATAGGTATGTACCATTGTAAACCAAGTTATCGAATAATACCGGAAAATTTGAAAGAGACTCGTGCAATACATAATATGGATCTAATACATCAATTTCATATTCGAAAATAGATAACCAAGTGCGGTAGCTTTTTTACGCGCGGCCCTGATTCCCATTTTTCCATTCGTTCGGAGGAAATTGCGAAAGGTATAGAAAGAGGCGATATAGATCCTATTGTTCCACGTGCATGTACATAAGCGCGTGTGTCTCGCGACGAACAAACAGCAAGCGATGTAGGAAACTTCAGTGAAAAATGGAATTGTAACTCGGATTGCGAACAAAAATAGCTCGCGCATTCACGGATTACTTATATCATCGATAAAACGCATTTTGTCGTCCTTCGCTTCCTTTCTCGTATAATTTACATATTTTATATCGCGATAAGAAATATGTAGAATATTTTTACGATGCGCGAGATAGGGGTATTCATATTTTAAGAGCAGTGAATTTTCCGAGACGGGATTCGTGCGTCGAAGCGGTCCATCGAATTTTCAGGAAAATCCGATGGACCGTGTACGGCATCGCCGTATATTTTCCGTTACTTTTTCCATCCCCCGACTCGAAATTCCATTTTGCAGCAAATGATCTTTTACACCTCCCGTGCGTCGCACCCGTCGTTACCGACGGCCCTGGGTCTGTGTACGCGTCGCACACCGGGAACCTCGTATGGTGGATGCAGCCACAGCAGCGGCCACAGCCGCAGCCGCAGCCGCGAAGCTGGCGGTTATTAGCGTCCGCCAGCAAAGTTGGCTGACCGGTTGACCGTCGAATCGTCCCAGTAGTGGCTGCTGCTGCTGCTGCTGCTGCTGTCGCCGCCGTGCGCTGCAGCCATCCCCCTCTCAGCAATACCACCAGTTACACGGGTACTACCCATTGCCGTTGCTGCCGTCGCTGCTACTCTACCACCGCTATTGCCGTCTCTCACCACCGCCGGCAACAGTCTCGCTAAACTCGAAATTGCCAACTGCCTCGTCCCTACGGCCAACATTCGACGCGATCCCGCACATTCTATGCACCTCTCCGCCTTCGTGTCTCTTATATATATATATATATATGTGTGTATATACACTCTGCTACATTGCACCACCAGCCCGGGTTTAAAACTGATACGAGAAGGAAATGTCACAGTTGTATACTGGAGAACCGCTTGGATTACGCCGAGCATTTTGAAATTAAAGCAAACGTTTCTCAATCGGACTTTTCTAGTTTAAGATAATCCCAATGTGTGTCGCATTAAAAATATATTTGTTGCTCTCTCTCTCTCTCTCTCTCTCTCTCTCTCTCTCTCTCTCTCTCTCTCTTTCTACATATAGAAATAGTCTTAATAATTTTGGAAATATCGATTGGAGAGTTCCCTTAAACTCAAGTGTAGGAAATTCGATCGTCGTCGGTTTCTGTTTTATTTCGTATAAAGCACGTGCTCCATTGCACCTTAAACTCTTTTCATTGTTGTATTTTACTCATGATGTCGAGAATGTGTACCTATCGGGTTTTGTGTTTGGAGGGGCTCTGTCCCAGGACGCCAATAAACCGTTCCCTCGCTCGCTCACTCCCCTGTTCCACTCATGTCGACTCTCTGCACCGCAACCGATCGCATTATCGCGATGTAAGGTACGTACATACGTTCGCGGTGTCGCAATGAGCCCGGGATCGGCGTTAAGTCACCGTTAAATGTGGACATCGGCCATTGCGATTATCGGCGCAGTATTGGCTGCCTATTTGCGTCGCTATCGAATTCGCGAACGGACGAATGACGTTTGTGACAATTCACGTGTTACATGCCGATTTAATGAAACGTTTGCGTTTCTGTTTGAGGAAAATAGAACGCGTTATCACGAGGTCTTAAGAATATGTATAATCGCGAAAGCTCGTATAGCAACCGAGTAAATTAGTTTATCTTTCAAGGTAGTTTTCAATATGACTAGTTTATCGATGTTTCAATTGTCAGACATCGTTAGCAAAGAAGAAACGTTCTCAGCTGTGGATTTTTTTATACCAAAAGAGAAAAGAGAGAGAAATATTTTGAAATGAGTTAAACAACTCACGTAATTTCACTAATCAAATACTTTATTCTATGTAATAAACAATTGTTTTTTAAGCAGTTAAGTTTTCCTGGAATTTCTTCGTCATATTCCACCTTCCGGCATCTAATCCCAATCCGCACGTGGTATGGTGCACGTGCACGCACGCGGCAAGATATATTCAGGGCACTCCCTCGGCACTCCCTTATTGAGACGAGGGAACGAAACAATCCGTGAACAAGCCACTACACGAGACTCGTGGATGTATCACTCGGTGATTAGATTCAAGAAACGGTAGTGAGATCGTCTCGAGCAAGCATCTCCCGCGTCTGACGATGGCGAAGTCAAGAAAGTGCGCGGGCACCTAAAGGATCTTAATTAGCTCGCTCTCTATATATACGAGATCATACACGTCTATGCGGACACGACGACGATCAAGAGGCAAAGGTTTAAAACTTTTTGCTTTCGGAACACGGTGTACGCGCGAAGAGCGGAAGAGAAGCTTGTAACGTTAAGAGTAAAAGCGGGATGTTGGATTCGCGGCGCGCGGGGCGATAAATTGCGGCGGAGATAAACGCGATATATACCATCCCGAGATGTTTCCGCGCGAGATGCGGAAAAAAGGAACGCGGAGAGAAAGGCGCGACGGATAAAGAAAAATAGAGAGCGAGAAAGCGAACAAGTTGAAAGAAGGGAGGGACAGAAAAGGGTCTCGACCCCGTCGGACTCGCTGGCAGGGTGGTGCTCTTCCTTTTGTCCCTCCGGGCGCAAGATATCTCTCTTTATCCGGATTAAGAGGCGAAAAAGGTCAAGACTTCGGGATTAATAATTTGTCCGAAAGCAACGATCGTTCCGCCGGTATCTCCGAGACGGTCGGCGCCTGTCCTCCCATCTCTAACTCTAACTGCCTCGTCCTCCGTCTGCCATCCCGTCCGATTCCCGTTCCAACTCGACGAGAGAGCCTCTTTTTCTCTCTTGTCACCAACGTTCAAAATCACTAACTGGCCGATAGATGGAAGAGCAACGAAGGGAGGAGGACCCACGAGAGAAATATACGGCTGGTCGTAGCAGATAAACGATGTATCGATAAAGCGAGCAGACGTGCCGCTTTTAGCAGGATGGTCCCGCTTTTAGACAACGTGTCCCATTCGTTGCTCATTTCAGCTGCTCCAAGTGTCCCGCTTGTTTCAGCGATAACCGAGCATTGATATTTACAACCGTATACGTCGACAAAAATCTTGCCGAACTAATTTAATTAAAAAAAAAAAAAAGAAAGGTTTACTTTGTATATGTATTTTTTAGTCTTGCTGATGTATCGTAGTGAAAAAAAAGTAGTGTTTTTTACCAGAAGCTTTAAATTATCCGTCCTTCGTTTACTTCTCTTCTACCTAAACTTATGATATCTTGAGGTAACAATATATGTAATTATAATTATATAACCGATTGCTTTTGAAAACGATATATACTTACACATTGTGTGTATTGTTACTCGTAATACCTTAAAGTATACCATAAATATAAGACGTAAGAAAAGAAGAAACGAAAAGCAGAAGAAGTTAAAGTTGCGCTGGTCAAAAGACGACTACATTTTACCCTACAATACACGTTAACGAGACTAAAAAATATGTGGAGGTTTTCTTCTTTTTAATTAAATTAGTTGTACAGGATTCTTGTCGACGTAACGGTTATCATCGTGACGATTGTTCTTAAGAGTATTGTTCCGAGAGAATGGACTAGACTTTTCCTTTCATTCTCCATTTTGTTTCGATTGTCGTTCGCACGAACGACGTAAAAAAGGAAATCGCAGATCCGGACCGATCTCGCAGATCGAGAATCGTAAAGTCCAAAGACTCACGGAAGGCTTTCTCCGAGCTCGCGCGCTTCGGCTCGGTAGCGACTCGCATGCGAAACTACGCTAATTCGCCGTCTACACGCCGCTGCACACCGCGTCGGAGGAAACGTCTTTCCGTGCGGCGAAGCCTTTTAGAAGCGCTCGTTAAGCGTTCGTCTCTCGTCTGTCAACCGATTGATGCCCGCGCGATTTTACAATAAGAATAGCTAGACCGCTGCGTGAGAATCGAAAGCCAGTTGTGAGTAAATAAACGCTACTGTGTTCGCCGCGAGAACGATATCGCCGCCGCGCCGTCGAGTTTACGTGAATCGTAATCACATTATCGCATATCGTAATCGCATTAGTTCTCTGACGCGGGGCGCGATCGAGCTCGGGAAATAACGATACAGGAAATAACCGGGTCGAGGGATATGTCGGGCGAAAATATTCCAACCTTCTCAAATTTCAATTTACAGAGTATGATAATATTAATCTTTTATTATAATAGTATTTGCCCGTTTTTACCGTTACATAATCCTTCGTAATTCGTATTTCCGGAATCATTACCGATGTTTTACATTCGTATCGCCACGTGGATACATATTCGAACGGGAGAAAAAAACAAAAAAATATACGATATTGATAATTTTTGCGAACGAAATCGTAATCTCGGGTTGAAACCCGAACGCCACACGTCATAAAATATTGCGAAATATCCTTCGATGTTGCTTCGTCTTGCTGAACGAAAATTTTCCCGATCGACGGAATTTTTGGAGTTGCGTCGGCATTCCGACCTGTCGTGCTCATCGAGCCTCGAAAACCGAAAACCGCAGGCTAACGACGGTAACATCCGAGAATTTTGTAGCGGCGGCGGTGGCCCCCTCCTCCTCCTCCTTCCCAGCGGTGCTTTCTCACCTGCCTACAAGCGAGAGTACACGGCGGTACCCCTTAGACCGGGGGCAGCATTGTGTATGTACGCAACGTGTATTCACGGCTCGCTCGCTCGCTCGCGGCGGGACAAAAGAGATCCCTACATCCTTGCGTGGCTCGGCATCGACTGGCCCAAGTTGGGCGCGGAGGTGCGCCGGCGTTGGCGGCACAACAACGCGGCTGGTAGTGGCATGTGATTGGTCCGTGCTGCGCGCAGATTGGCCGATTCGGTTGAGCAAAACCTAGAGCAGAGCCTGGAGTCCACGCGGACTTGCGAGTATACACACCAAGAGGACGGCTGTTCTCGGGTCTCTTCCATATCTCTCTCTCTCTCTCTCTCCCTCCACCTATCTCTCTTCTCTTCCGCTGGTCCTTGTCCTCTCTTCGTCCCCTATGCCCGCGGCCGAGGATTTATCCTTTCCTTTGCCTCTCGATTCCCCAATCCCACTTACTTCGTCTCTCACTCGCTCGCTCGCTCGTCCGTTCGAAAGCAGTCTCTCAGCGGCGTAGCACAGCGAGAGAGATCCCTCGGACGAGATATGAATTCACGTTCCTCCTTTTATATTCCACGCTCGCCTGCCCTCCATTTTGCTTGCTCGAGCCCCTTGTCTACCTTGCCGATCTGCGACTACCGTATGTGTCGGCCGCGCACCACAGCTATCTCACACAGGTTTCTCACTCTCTCTTTCTCTCTTTCTCTTCTCTCTTTTTCCGCCTGTATATGCGCATGATCATGCTGTTTCGACGTCGTCGTCCGCTCTTCTTTTTCTCTCTTTTTCACCTCTTCTTGGTCACCGTCATCATCGTCGTCGTCGTCGTCATGGGTTTGCACGACGCGGTTAGTCGCTCGCGAAAAGTACGATACGGAAGAGGAGAGCAATCTCGGAAGACGGAACGCGTGTCGCGTTCGCGTTGCAGCGAGAGAAACGCGAAGAAGCCGATCCTCAAATATTCAACGACACTCGCGCGCATCACGTATGTACACACGCATGCAACGAGACGCGACGACGACGACGACAACGACAACGACTAGTAGCTATCGTTGCGGTTTGTTAGGCACGGTTCCGCTGTCGTTTCTAGAGGTTACGCGATGTATGCATGCGTATGCATACGTACGTCCTGCATCGGCATGTACATATGTAAGCACATGCGCCGCAGGCCATCCAGGGTACACGTGGTATTTCATGTATTTTACATTATGCGTTTAGAACATGCGACTGATAAAGACGCGAGACATCCAACTATATGGGCTATCTCGCTTGAATTACAATAGAAAGTACCGGAGAGCAATATGTACGCAACCTTAATTCTAATTATAAGAACGTAATACAGGCCCTCCTCCTCTTCCATCACGCTCATCGAACAATTATGTTAGTTATCCCCGTATTGTGATGCTAATGATGATTGATAGTTTTACAATGTGATTAAATATCATAATGCTAATAACAACGATTGGTGTCAGGCATCTGATAATATACTGAAAGCGTTCTATGGAGCTCTCTCTCCTCTGTTCCGCAATTAGGAAATCGGAATCGCTCAGTTCGCGCGTGACGCTCAGACTCTTCAATCATCTGCCGCGTACTACCGCATATCAGCGCGCATAAACGCGAACCCATGTCACTCTAGGCCGGTAAATACGAGATCAGCTCTCGCACCAAATGTTAACGCTGGTATTTCCTGTGTCTCGGCGCGCAACCGTCACAAAGTGACAATTACTCCGAATGAGACTATACATTCGGAGTTAGTAAACTTAACTCGCTTTTTACTCACCCTAATCGTCTGTTCATTACTGTACATTCTTGATGAAGGGCTGCGTCTCTATCTCGAAAGACAGTATAAGCTTTTACTATTATCTGCTCGTTATTACTATCCCGGCGTGTATTCGCATGACTGACGATTAGACCGGTTTAACGATTGAGCGTTCGGAAAAGCTAATCTCTGTCCTGGAGAAAAGGGAACGCCGATAGAGATATAGTTGAAAAATCCCAGGGATTTCAATTATGCCGGTTCCTCGAAAACGTAAAGGGCCCTTTCTCTCTCCCACTCTCTCACGAAGCAGTGAGTCGTTAAAGCTCAGGGTTCTATTGGCCGCTCGTAATATTTCGCCAGTCTACAAACAATCGTTATTTTTGTTACGGGGATAATCCTTTCGGGGAAGTTTGCACGATTCGTTCTTGGACTTACGAGCCGGTCGGGATGATCCGACTTTGCGGACTCCTACGGCGAGGATACAAGGATGTCTCCTCCTTAACTATTTTTCGTCTTTCGATCGATTTGTATTTTCTTTGACGGGAACATTTAAAATCAATGGTGAGCTATAAACGATTGAGGATGACAAGAAAATTGTATGACTGGAACAGGTAGCGAAACCTTATTTTTCACTCGACACCAAAGTATATTTAACTCGGTCTTTTATTTGGACAGGTTTACGACGCGACAGAATTATAATACCATACAAAGATACGTATAACGTAAATGATTAACGATCTACAGTAAAGTAGTGATTCCTGTCGATATTTTCGTAAACAAAAACGAGTCTGACCCCAAGTCAGTTAATTCCTACATATAGATATGAGGTTGTATGTCGGGACGTAGGAACATACAACTGGCAGAGATAGGGCGATCGTTCGCGAAAGCGTGGCTGGTGCAACGACACGCATCGGCTTGCGACGGGCTTGCGAGCGAGGGCGACGTTATCGCCAGTTGCACACACCATGTGGCTGCGGTACGGTGGTTAGGGGCGGTTAGGGCAGTGCGCCGCAAGGGTGGTCAAGCCGCAAACGAGACCACCGTCCTAGCTATCTGCTATCTGGATAACCGCCATCGCCGCCGTCGTTTCTCTCTCGCTCTCGTGTCTGCCGTTCCCATATAACAGTCCTTTCCACCTCTGAACGATGCATGTACGACGACAGGTAGTCCGCAATGTCGTCGTCGCTCGCTTATCGCACTAATTCTGAAATCGAGCGATAATCGTGCGAGTGAAACTATACTGTCTATAACGTCGAGAGACGTCGCGATCGCATTCTGTCGCTTCGAACAAACGCAGATCCGACATGCGAAATCAGATCGTTCTCGCACCAACAAATCTCCTTCATCAGTACGTGTACGTGTCGCAATACGTCTACATTTTAGCGGTACTACGTTTCAATGTGGCATTTTCGCATCTGCGGTGCGTCGCGACGCTTTTGTATCATACAAAAGGTAGAGGGGGAGGGAGGGAAGGGTAGCACTCCCGCGAAGAGGGGAATCGCGCTTGGGATAACGGACGGAGTTGATAAAGACAGAGAAGGAGAGACGGGGGCGCAAGGGGGGAGGGGCAGGCGTTGGCGCGTTTATTAGTGTCCAATTGTAACGAGGAGAGTCGTGTGGGGGCAGCGCGAAAGCGAGCGCGTGAACTCGCTCATTTGCGTGTCTGTTAATTTGTCGCGTTGTGTGCGCGCCGTGCCGCACGGAGAGTTGCCGTCGACGTGACAGAGGGAAAATTAGCTCTTTGTGTATGAGTGCCACCAACTGTTGGATCGTGCACTGCCAGAAGGATGCCGACGACGACGCGCTATGTGAATAATTATCTCTAATAGTCTTCGAATCGTGTGAGTCAACTCAAAAGATTTTAGCGATGGTTCCGCAAAGTGCGAAGTGTAAAGAAAAAGCGTTGAAAAAAAAAAGTATAAAATCAAACCGGAAGGATTATGTAGTTGATTGTTGTCGCACGTATTGTCACAGACATTATTTTATAGGCTGTCGCGCGCAACGCAACGCGATAAGTTTACGCACGCGAATAATCCGGCGCGAATAAACTGCGGTAATACGCTTCGCGCGTAACCTGCCGTTGCTCGTCGTCGAATTAATCGTAATAACCGACGCATTTAGCCGCGATATACAAATCTCGCGGCTTCAATAGTCGCCACCACCACCACCACCGCCGCCATCGTCATCCCCACCTGCCCCCTCCCGCCCCATTCCACGTCATTCCTGTACCGCACTTGCTCGCGCGCGCCGCATATGATTACCATGCAAATACGGCCGACAAAACCCGCGTAAAACCACACTCGCTCTCTCTCTCTCTCTCTCACCCTCTCCGTCATCGCACACACAACCTCGCTCTTCCCGACTTTATTCCTCCCTCGTTCGTGCAATCCGGCCAACCCCCGGCTCCCCCTTCTCCTCCCAAAGCGACCACCACCCGGTCACATATGCAAAACGTGCCACTATTATAATAACATTACGCCGATGAACCTTCCATTGAACGCATGCATGCATCGCCTCGCTAATTATACACCGGGTAGCGCGACTCGCGCGGATTCACGATGCGATACGAAGGCTTAAATATAATCGTTTTGACTCCGACGCGTGTATTTTTCTCCGCCCTTTTTTTTTTGAGGTGGGAGGAGGGCTTTTATTTTTCTATACCCATATACACCCGAATGCGCGCGCGTGGGAGATCGAGCTCGCGCCGATTTGTTTTCATGACAATCACGAAACCGTCAGCACACTGCCCGCGCGAGCGACGGTGACTGCTCTCTTTTTTTTTTGTTTTTTATCGGCGAAATAGTGTCGTAATTTTCATGACGATCCGCCACTGCCCGCGTTGTGTGTCCCAGCGCATACAACTAAATATTGTTGATGTCTCTTTTTTGCGCTAACAACGTTCGCGTGGATGGAGTAACGAGTGGTCCTTGTTTTTTATTTCCACCGACACCTGCCCGCTGTGTGCGTAGCCCCGATTTTTATCGGCGTGCCGGCCACTAATCATTTTGTTTTTAACAGAGCGACAGGTCATCTCGCCGTTTCGCCCATCCCCTTTCCCCATTACTAACTTTTCGCATTTTCCTGAATGCCGAATTACGTCAGTGCGTTAAGGGAATAATAAACAAAACTTTTGTTAAAAATAGTATAAATAGTAACCTTACACTTTTCTAAGAGATGTATGGATAAGAAGCATAGGATTTAAAAAGGTAATATTAACCAGGATTAAATAAAATAATCTTTTTATTATTGTATGCATTTATTTGTTCAATTTTCTCATTTGACCTCTCTTGTAAATTTCTTAATCTTGAGATATTTACAATCGTTTCGCATTTGCCATTTCGCTCTTACGAAGTAGTAGAAAAATATCACGGTATACTTAAGACCTGTTATTTACAAAATGTACAGATAAGAGACATGAATAATCACAATCAAAGAGCGATCGTGCGCACCAAGCGAAACGGATCGCAATCTAACGGTATGTAAAACGCGAAACAATCGGTAGCAAAGTTGTAAACACAGCTTTTTGTTCCAAACGTTAACTTGTGAAATTTTATCAATTCAAATCAATAATATTTTACAACAGTGTTTGACGGTAAATTATATTCATAGCAGATGATAATTTTTTTCATTCTGTTATATACATATATATATATAGATATATACATATATACATAGTAGAATGAAAAATTTATAAAACTATAAAAAAATTATGTTAAAAAAAAATACTTCTTTCCAAATTAAAAATAATCTCGTTATGTATGTAACGTTGCCGTGTTCTTTGGATTTTTAAATCTGAATCAGTGGATAATCACTGATATCAGTGTCAAGTATGCCACTATTCACTGATTATCCAGTGACGTATTTGGCACTGGATAATCAGTGAAGTTTAATTAAAAAAGAAAGAAGGTTTGAGCATTATATCCTAAATTATTGATATTTACATGTTAATTTCAATCTTCTAATACTATATTCATTGAATTTATGCACTAAAATAAAATTAGTTAGATCAAATAATAAAGGTTAGATAGAAATTCCATATTTCATTCACTGATTACCAGTGGCATACTTGGCACTGATATCAGTGATTATCCACTGATTTAGATTTAGAGATATTTATATTTATGTTACATCACAATTTTTAATATACGTACGTATATTTCAAATTATGGTATAAACATTGATAATTATTAAAATTCGAAAAAAATACCGTCTTGTATCTTTCGTCCGTTTGGCTCTGCATTGCGTCGACGATCTCACTTTTTTTGTCAACGAGCAAGTAACAACAGTGATAACAAAGAGAACCAACAGCAGTATCACATCATCCGTCGTAACGTCATCCACCGAGTACTGAAAAAGTCGTCTGCGAACGCTCTGTTTCCATGCAACGGCCAGTTGGTAATCACGACTTTGTACGTCTCATACGTACACAATTTCGTAGACGGTGGCCTTCTTGTCACCGGAACCAGTAACGATGTATTTGTCATCCGTCGATATATCGCAACTAAGCACGGATGACGATTCCTTCGCCTGTAAATATAATCGACAAACACATATCGTCGAGTGAGCAAGCGATAACAGTTATAACAACACGCTGCTTGCAGAGCAAGAGGAAAAGAGAGAAAAAGAGAGAGAAAGCGAGAAGGAAAGGTGAAAGAAGAAAGAGATAGAGCGTCGCAAAAATTCGGGTGTTGGGAGTGTCGTTTTACGAAATGTCGTTAAACGAAAAACACGTAAACATATTTACGAGCCGCCTCGTAGGCATCTATTATTATTATTGTTGCGTTGTGCCACTTCGAATTTCGCTCGATAACGAAATCGCGCGTTCAGCGCGTATCCAAGTGATTATTCATAAGCATTATAAATCAGCATTTTTTTTTTGCTTATCGAGTCACGACTCGATGGCTCGTTTATATCGCGTAATTATAGAGTGTTCCTTAATGAGCTGTTTCGCGATCGTCCTCGACGCCTCGTCTCGCCGTCTTGTCTCACGCGCGTAACACCGTACTTATTCTCCGCGTGAAAGGTGCGAACGTAATTTGTGTAATTTGCACGCCGAGCTTGTAATAAACGTAGATGGCTTCGGAATTTAAATGTCAAAAGGCGCATTCTTTCGTATCTCTCTTTAGTATTTTCAAAACACTTTCGATCTGACATGTTCGATAATAATTAAATCGGTCCGACAAATTAAGTACTCGCGGTTCTCTTCTCTCTCGCGGTTTTTTATTTTAATAAAAATAGTTATAATATTTAAGCGGTTGTACGTCAATTATATATATTATAATACACTCGGGGGATCCTTCCTCCGCGTTTATCGACGATAAGGTGAAACGATGAAGAGAGATTATACTGTATATAATTAATTAGTATCACCAACCTGAAATATTGAAGCTCCATAAGGTGTTCGCCAAGCGTTCAGCAGATTATCCTTTCCCGTAGAAACGAACCATTTACCACATGAGGCAAACCTCAGCGACAATACACAAGATTCGTGCAAGTGCAGCTGATACTTGTCTGTTTTCGTGGCGTGTAATACTTCGACATTCGAATTCTCCATTCCGACTGCCAACCATTCACCAGTGGGGCAAAAACCAAGGGAAAATATTTGCGAGCTAAAGTCATGCTGCTGCAATTGTCTGCCTTCCCGTAGATCCCAGGAACGAACGGTATTGTCGAGACCTCCTGTCCAGAGCTTCGAGCCATCGGCAGAAATGTCGATACACGACGCTCCATCCGTATGACCTTGGAATTGTCTAACCAAAGTCTGATTCTGCAAATCCCATACTGCGATATTGCCATCGCTGCAACAGCTGAAGCAAACTTTCGAGTCCGGTGAGATGGCTAGGGCGTAACACGCCGGTGCTGAGGACGTCAATTCGGCTTTGATTCTCGGTGTCGGACTAGCCAAATCCCAGATGCTGAGTTGACTGGCTTCACCGCCGACTATTAATGTTCTACCGTCCGGAAGTAACTTTACCGACCTGCGTCAGAGAGGCGCGGAACGAGACCGCTTTTAGCATATCGTTTGCATTTATTGCCAACGCTTCTCGCGTCTTTCAACATTCGTTTCGATCGCTCTTACTGACCTGATGTAATTGTCGCGTTGTAGACAGTCAAGTTGCGAAACAGGTTTTACTTCATTCATGCCCGCTTGGCCGATATCCCAGACTTTGACACAGCCTTTACCACCGGTATAAACATACTTGGTTGGGTTTGAGATGGTTACTGCACAGACTACTTCGCCGTGATCGAGGGTACTAATCTGACGCGCGACGCGCGGTATTCCTGGACCCATAAGAGCGTCCTGCGGGAATGGTACTGGCTGCATCTGCCCGTCGCTCAACACATGGTAGCTGTATGCACTGTGAAATCCCGTCCGGTAACGATCACGATAAGTCTCTCCCGACATCAATTTGTATATAGTTCAAATTTTTATTTCAACAAGTTTAACCGATTAATTTTACTTCTGATTCAATTTTAAAAGCAACCAATATCTGACTCTCAATTTTATATTATTTTTTCACATTATTCGAACACCATCGTTAGTATGACTTATTAGTGTGTGTGAAGAGACTATAATTAATAATCGAAATTTTCGCTGAGCGACACAAGTGTCGCTGGACTTGTGTATATTAAGTAGACAAGTGTAGAGATCACCAAGTAAGAGATTGGACATTGTTTCGACAAAGTTAATCCTCATCACATTTTTCAGAGCTTGTTTACACGATAGATTATATAAAATGGATGCATAAGATAGCATAAGATGCGTAGCTATTTCAATCATACGTGTAGTAAATCAAATGGTGTCCGATCTCTCACTCGAGGATCTCTGTATCAGAAAGCCCGGTTGCGATTGCATTCCGAGATGATTTGAATACTCACGGTTTTCCACCTTGTGTCCCGACGGAACCAACGGGAGTCCTGAGAGCCGCGTGTGGATCATATAGTTGTTGCAATGCAGCGGGCGGTCGCGGTGTCGCGTAACCGTTATATGCAGCCATCACATCAACATGCGGATGTTGACCATGCGCTACTGGCGCGAGATTATGCGGCGGTGGTAGGCCGGGCGGTGGATAATGCAAAGAGCTCGGATAAGATACCACAGGTGGTGCTACCGAGCCGGATGGCATCGGCGGGCCCTGCGATAGCTTACCCGAGTTCGATTTTATACTACCGCCGATTGCCGCCGCTGTTGACGTCGGTGTGAACGACTTTGAGATTGGCGTGGTTGGTTTCTCGCGTTCCTCCATCTTTTTAGTCGATGGCGTACTCGCGTTACTGCTCGTGCCGCTTCTGGGTGAATGCGGTGCCATGTCCTTCTTTCCAATGGTTTGCACGCCGGCGGCACCCATTGACGGCACCACTGAAGAAACAGCCTTGTCGAGGCCGTTTTCACGAGGCGACGTCACACCATTCATCACTGGACTAGGCGGTCCATCACTTGCATCATCCACAACTAAATCCTGATCGCTCTTCTCACCGTCACTCTGCACGGAGGAAACACCGGTAATCGTGTGCGATTAAGCTTGTCATCTTTTCAGTATAGTATGCTTTTTTCATCAGCGAGACATCGATCTGAACCGGTTACGTTAATTTTTAATCTTGAAACTCTCCAAAAGAGCATCAGTGAAAATGAGATAAATTGGAAAGGCAAGTTTTTTTTAACAAGAAAATTATTAGTATTATAAGAGAAGTCGAGAACGTATAATATTTGTTGTTTGAATATCTATTTTTTAGATCGATATTACGTCTTAATTCGGAAATATAGTTGAAATATTTTTGTAAATTGTTGTAAACCATTATTTTGTATGGACATTGTTTAACATATTCTTTTATTATCTTTTAATTACTATTTTTGGTAAATGTGTCGATGAGGGGACCCCCCTCCATGACTTTGACCTTGACATATGTTGTCAAGGTCATGACCCTGAGTAACCTCCAACAGGTTTTAGCCTTCGCTCGTACTTCGTTAAAAAGTTATTAACAATCATTTAAAACAGTAAATGTCGATCAGGGGACCTCCCTCCAATGACATTGACCTTGACATATGTTGTCAAGGTCAAAGTCATTGGAGGGGGGTCCCCTCATCGACACATTTACCCTCTTTTTACTTAATAACGATTCGTTCTTTAAATGTGCATTCCTTCATAAATAAAAAAGCGTTAATATTATTAATTATTAATTAAAATTTTCATTTATTTAAAAATATAATCATCATAAGATATTTAACATGCTTATTACGCGGATTAATTTTTGTTTTGTTTCTATTTTTTTTTTAAACGGGAAATAATATACAATGTTGTTAGAAATGATTTTAATTAGAAACATATTTAAAAAAACACACATACAGATAATCGTTTATATTAAAATAAAAAATCACATGATTATTTTCAGGTTAAAGATTAATCACTAATGTCCACTTCTACTAATATAAATTAATTTCAACTCTCGGTTTAATTTAATTTATCTTTTACGTTTCTTTTCTAATTCTTCGAATTAGAAAACAAAATAAATCAAGATTAAAGTTAATCTGTATTAGTAGAAACGAATATAAATGGTTACGCTGTAACTATCATCGTTTCACGTTGAGGATTGATAAAGAAGTGCTCTTCGCGATTAATGACCACGTACAGTTTGTTGCACGGACTGAAACCATGAGGATGATATAATCTTTTTGTTATTAAGCACTTACATGTACCGTGTCCTTACACGTCTCGAGCTCCTTCTTCATCTTCTTCATCGGGTGCAACGGGTGATCGTGGTGGTTCTGCGAGTGATGAGAGTGGTGAGTCGGCTCTTGCGGCGTGCGCGCTCGGTTGTATTTGTCAGCCGGCGATATCGAGCCCCGCTGTAAAACACACGCGGTGTAGCGACGCCACTTTATTAGGGCGATCGTGAATGATTGCCCGAGTACATTTACGTGTACTCGATTGACTGCGAGGAACATCAAGCAGATCATAATCACACGGCGGGATTGTCGATATTTTCTAACTACCATGATGTAAAAAGATAGGTGTAATACGTGTAATATTCCCGTGGATGTGCAGTAGGAGAGTGAATTTGGGATCAAGAGATCAAATTTGATTGGCTGTTCCAGTATGCTATTATTACGCAGGAAAGTGTATTTAGGATCAAATTTGATTGAATGTTTCTAGTATTGCTATCGTCATTATTCGCGATGTTAAAGCGGGAGCACAGAAGGCATAAGAAAATTAATCAATTGAAGTTTTCTATTTTCTTATTTTTCATAAAATAAAAGGTTCCGATTTTGGTCGATGGTCTTACGCTTCTGCAAAGGTCTGTGCTCCGGACTTTACACCTTTCGAGGCTTTCTATACAATAAGCCATTTCTTGAAGTCTTAAGTGTGTATTATAAAAAATTGACCAATCATAGTCGATTATTCTTTTCACATTCGACTGTGATTGATCAACTTTTGTATAGCGTGGCTGAAGTAATGGTTTATCGTAGAAAACCTCTTTACATCACGCTAACTACGACGCTCGACAGGGAAACCTCTCCTCAAAGATAGACATTCGCGTTCGCGATACGCGGTATATACCGCACCGTAAACCGAACACGCGATACGGGATGAAGATACGCGTCGTTTGAACCGGTATGCAGGCCTCTCTCCGCGCCCCCTCCCCCCCCCCAATCGTTAATCTCGTTTAACAACAGACACCGCGCGGCAAGTACAGGCTGGAACAACGGATTAGCCACATATTCCCTGCGGCGCCGACGAACGTGACAAAACCGTAATTACCGGCGTCGACGCGGGTTATTATCAATCGTCACGCGAGCGCCCGCGATAATCGATTTCGACTTTACCCTACTATCGCCCACCCCGATATCCGACTCGTTGCGAACGTATTAAAACGTAACTTCCATCGGCGCGTTGCCGCGCCGATTTTTCATCTGTGACGCTTTTCAATGAAATATCAATTTAACGAGCGGCGCGAAGCGTCGGTACACACATACGATAAAATCGTGTCTCTGGCCCTGATGGTGTTTTGTAAAATTTATTTATTTATTTTCTATCTATTAAGCATTATTTATCATGCGCTACTGCGGAAAAAAAAAACCCTTCAAACGCAGCAGCGATATACATACGTTCGAAGATAAATATGGGTGGAGTGGATGAATTATACACGTTGTAAATAGCACTTGCAAAACGAACGCAAAAAAAGTACTCACTCAGAACGAGCCTACTCGATGATCGTACGCGACAATGTCTGTGCTAATTTACGAATTAGCATAAATTGCGGAGGCGAGCGCGGATGTATAATGCTCATCGAAAATCCAACGTAAATACAAATATGCCAGGGGAAGGATCTAATATTATTACATAATAAACCGTGTGAGATTTTTATGCGAAGGGGAAGGACAGAGAGATGGAAAAATAAAAATGTCGCATGTCTCGTCGCGTTCGCCATGGAAAGAATGATTTTGTTTGAGGTACCTCTGTAAAAATTCAGGTACAGATGTAAAAATAATTTTGATGGACCATCAAAATAATTCCACAAATTCCGTTCTAAAATGTCATAGCTTTTCCCTGGTGTTTTCAGTAATATTTTGAATTCTTTTATATTTTCGTCCCGATTTAAAAACCATCAAATATTTTATTGAGGGAGCGATTTAATACAGCAACATAAAAGACTATTAATGTTGCTGACACTGTTTGCAATTTATAATTGTTAAGTTGATAGTATTTCAAAACTATGTAGGTGTGATGTATAATGTGTATTAAATTTCTATAAAGCCAAGAATTTTAATTTTTCAGAACATTTCACAAAATTCCCTAACTTTTCGCTAATTTCTCTGATTTCCCTGATTTCGTGGCAACTCTGAATTATGTAGAACGTTCAAACTGATTGTTAAACTATCAAAACTTTTTGCAACTCGCTCATTACGCTTGAGATATTCCTACGTAATTATTATGACGGTCCAACAAAATTATTTTCAGATCTGTATGTAGCTATATTTTTACATACTTCAGCAAAATTGTATCCCTGAATGAAAATCAGAAAGGAAGAGATGCAATGCATCTACCAGTCCAGCTGCGAAAGCCGATAATGATTATAGAATGGGCGCATCGACGTGACGCGACGAAGCGCCGGCGAGAGGGTAGAGAGAAGAAAAAAATGTACACGATGGCGCGGCGCGAGAGGACGATCGGGCCCCGGGAAAGGTGGTGCCCCGGCACCAAGGAGGATGAACGAAGCGAGCGAGCTGGAGAGAAGAAAATAGAATAGCGAGAGGCGGAATGAGAGGGCGTAGATGGGCGTTTCGCGGTCCCGCGAAGATTACAGGCTCGGCAAACCCGTAATACAAGATACACCCCTTCCTTCTGCCCCGACGTTATTTTTTCTCGCCGTTCTTTTTACTTCGGTCGGCGCGCCGCGCCGGGGCCTGCCGGGACCTGCCGGGGCCCGCCGGGGTCCGCCGGGGCTCGCCGAGGACGCGTGACTTCCTCCAGATAAAGGATATGCGTGCGTAACATCCGTTTTTGAAATCTAATCCCTAAATTAAGCGACGGTTTATCTTCGCGCATATAAGGAATTTCCTTGTGATCGCTCTGTCGGCAAACCGCGCTCGCACACTCGTGCCACACGTTTTCACACGAGGGAGAAAAGTTACGAGAGTGCATGGGAGTCTACACTTCTCCAGAAGTCTCGTGATTGAGGGAAGAGAAACCGGGGCTACTTGAAATTATGCAAATAGCTCGATGGTAAAGTGTCGCTGTCGTCCTCTTTGTCTCCCCGTTCTCGCCACTTTTACGCCCCTCCTCGCGCCCGTGTGTACTCGCGAGCCGGTCGAAAGTATAAATTGCAATATGCAGCACGCACTCGTACGCGAAGTACGCTGAAGCGGCGCTCGTTGCACTCTTGACGCGCGCGCGAGTCAAGTTACACGCGCGTAATGTGCGTGTAATACACGAGGCCACGATAAGTGCCACTCGGTCGAGTGTACATTGTACAAGCCCGTACGCGTTTTCACGTATATACACCGTATAACAAAATACACATCGCTTTTGCAAAGCGCGACAAATAATCGTCGTAAACGTTAACTTTCGTTAACTTTCGGAATTCAGAAGCTATAGACCCGACAGAAGTTCCTTCCTCATCTCGTTGTCCAGAATAAAAATGTTCCTCGCAGCGACTCCATATGTGATAAATTTGTAATAAATAACTTTAATTAACTTCGTGGAAACTTGGTTACCCGTGTACATCTATTCCACGATATTCTATTTTGACTAACCATTGAAATATCGACATCAATGCAAGCAATTATAGTAGCAATACTACGTGAATGTCGTTTGTTGATTGGCAAAATTAAAAACGACCGTATTCGCGGTCTTTTTAGATTCATAACGTTTCAAGTTAAATATAATTAGTCGTCATAAAACAGAGGAGAAGATTACTTACGTGTCTATCTTCCGTCGAACTCAGACCTGAAAATAAACATATGATGTGGATAACAGTAATGCACGCAACATAATTATAAAGAAGTGCGCGTCTATAAGAGGAGACGCTGTTAACATTCTTTGTGTCATTCTATCTTTACCATTTATTGGACAAAACAAGATAGAGTAACATAAATAACACTAATAGCGTTCTGCTCGAACGCATCTTAAATATAGATTTCCATATGAATAGGATTGCCATCCGCCTCTTTTTCCTAAACACCGCCTTTTTTTTAGGGGTCTGAAGACGTTCGAGGTAATTTTCTAAAGACGTTTGGGATAATTAAGCGTTTAGGATGTTTCATGGAATTTTCTCAATATTTTGCTTCGATCCGTTTCGCATTGTTCTGATGTATAGTCCTAATTTACATTGTAACAATACTTAAGCTGTCTTGCAGAAACTGACCGATGTGAGGAGAATAATCGACTAGGTATGCGATTTGTCAATTTGTTATAATACATCAAATTAGTACACCATTAATGAACAATTAAATGTAAAATAATTATTCGTTAACTGTCCTAACCACCAATTTCATTAATTTACACGCATTTTCATATAAAAGAAATGCAAGTGAGATCCCGGATTTTTAATCTGTAAGTTTCAAAAATTTTAATATACGACAACTGTATATACGTACGAATATACTAGGTTCACTCCTCCATCATGAACGTAAATATTTCAATTCTAAAATTAAACAATTCAGTGTGCTGTGCAAACGTGTATGCCTGCGCGATAAGATTCGAAAGGAATCTCGTGAGTATATTGAGATCGAATGTCGAGTATCGATAAAATGTTAATAACGTGCTGCGCCGTAAAACGACGGTCAGTAGCCGTAGAAGTGGGGGGGAAGGGCGGGGGCAGAGGGGGCCCGGATGGCATCCATATAAATGATCTTCATGCATATTTATGTGCGCTTTTCGCTGAAAACCGCCGCTAGCGCGTCCGCTAACAGGGTGACGCAAACACGCTCGCTCCACCGAAAGCGGATACCCGTAATAAAGCGCTTTGAACATTTCCCGGTGAAAAAGAGGGGTCGTCAAAAGTCTCGCCTATATACATGCATATATACATCTAGTAAATATATACATATATATATATATAATAAATATATATTGCATACGTCTACACCTTTTCCTTCGCCGATCTTCGTTAACTTTGTCACGATTGATAGACATTTCCCTCTCTCGCATGGTTATACGATAAGTCGGGACTGACTGAGAGAGAATACCGAAATAAAATTTCGCTTTAGTACTTGTATCTCTATTTCTATAAAACCGCGTTGCTGAAAACTGTTAATTGTACATTTGTGTAAACGCCCAAATATCCGTACATAATGGAAATTTTCATAACGCTGGTGTATACGTAACTTCCTGGTATTATAAGGGATTATATATGATTGAATATTATTGAATGTTAATGTTATCTGATTAATTAGATTTGTAGCGCACTCATAGTGTATATTATATCTCACAAAGGAGATTAAACACGTGAAATAAGGCACTTGAATTCAGAACTTTACAATTAATTACGTTCGCATCTCTGTATTTTTAATTTACAAGAGAAGATCTCTTTAGGTCGCCTTAAACTTGCATTGCGAAAAGGAAAGGCAGAAACTACAATTTTATATATTAGTGTTTTCAATAATGTGACAACATAAAGTAAAAATATTATTACAAATCTCTATAATACTGGTACAATATCGAAAAGTTACGTATATCGATATCGATATGTCATGTCTATATGTTTATACGAATCGATTTTACTATTTCAGTTACTGTAGAAAAATGAAAAATATCACCGTGCAAACAGTATTTTTTATACTGGTTTCAATCGTTAAATCGAACGTGACCAGAGGTCGGAATTTTACTCGAGGGTTTTTCCTTTTTTCCGTTCATCACATTGGATAATAATCATGTCAATCGCGAAAGACCGAGAGAAACTCCTACAACTGGATTTCATAAAAAATTATATATAAGAGATAAAATTCTGAATTTATCCACGTGTGTCTATGGACCAAAGATGAAAGAGGCGGGTCATCCACGGCGCCGCGATACAATTGTATACGGCTGCATATCAAAGATATCGGGGAGTGCAGTCGACTTACCTCCGTTGCTCTTCAGATCGTCCGGTTGACCACGGTGGATTTCAGGCTTGACGAGCATCGACAGAGAATGCGCGGTGGCGGGCGTACCAGGGGCCGCAGGGGGTCCAGTAGTCAGTCCGAGACCAGTCAGCAAAGCCGCGGACGCGGAAGTTGGTACCGGAAGACCGGCAGCTGGCCCCAATCCGGGAAGTCCAGGTAAACCCGGATGAGCCATCGCCGCTCCCGGCGGTATTTGCTGAGCGTGCATTTGCTGAAGGAACCGCGGTATGTCTGGCCTCTGCTGCTGAAACCGCGCATGCAAAATGTCGTTCGTATAAATCGATTTTGTGTATGCTCGTGGGTTTGTTACACGTGTGAAGATTCCCAAGAAACCGCGGCGCGATTACTAGTGAATAGTAGGTTACGGAATTGAGAGCTTGTAAAAAAAACTCGCGTAGCGAAGGGTAAGCTCTGGTATATTACGATCATAAAACTGGTATACTTTAAACATGGTTGGAACGTTGACTATCATACGGAAAAGATAGCCGTAGGCTATAATTTCTTTAATAATTACTAAATAGTTATAGTCATTTTCAAAGATAATCAATGTTTATGGTAGTTTATGTGCGTGTACTGTTCCGAAATAACAACATTATCAATGTTATGTAATATTTGTACTTTCGACTGCCTGCAAAGTTTTCCACTAAAAGCTGCTATAACGTCGAATAAATTACAATTAAGCTGTCATAATCAACGTTTCATACATAAATAAATACGTAAATTGTAATGTGACCTGTAATTTGTATTTTCATTTTCACTATATTTGTAAATACTATGGCCATCTTTCAGGCACAATTCGGGAAAAATGGCTATTAACCAAGTAAAACACACACACAAATTGTTTGTTTTTAATTATAGCGATCTTTATTGTTTAATTTCTTAGTTTAAAAAAATATAACTTTTATGTAAATATACTATTGCAATATCATTATATATTTGTTTATTATAACCAAGTTATATTTTAATTATACATGTTATTATAATATTTCGATAACATTAAATTTCTCTTTAATTTTGTTAATGTTTATTGCTTTAAGCTCAGTGAAGCGATACCAAACATTATTTAAAAAAAGTAACAAAAATAAAAATATATTTTTTGCATTAAAAAAATATGTGGCCATCTTACCCGAGTTTATACTCTATTACGTAAAATAGAATAACAAGTGAACGCGAGGTAGACAAGAGGGTATAGAACGATAATTCAGCATGATTGTTTAAAAAAAATGTTTGGCTGGTATCAGGAATATATATACGGATGATGTTGAAAAATATATATTGCCCCGTGAAACGTTCTCTCGCGCGTAGTATAGGATAAAACTCACGCGCGTTATCTCTGATCGTGAGATTGAAAAATCGCGCGACCCTCGCGGCGGACGCGGTGCACGTCGAAAATCGCAGCGTTCGTTTCCGGCGCGTGAAACGAAACGTAATAGTCCCAAACGAGGTTTAACATGCCGTGAATAATACGCGCAACGCGTGTGGCGCGGGAACGGAGGAAGCCGGCAGGAAGAGAGACAGAGAGAAGGATCGGTGAGAATCCCGCGGCCGCGTCATCGCGTTTCCGAGGTGAGCGGGAGGAAGACGAAAGAGAGAGGGTGAAGGGAAAGCGGGAAATGGAGGACTGTACGTTCCTCTCGCGCAGTGTTATTAAACGAAATATTGATTCAACCTCTGTTTACCGAATAATACATATTCATGAGGGTTAGCGCTTCTGTCTATTTGCCTTCATCGTCCCTTCGGTCTGCACCGCACCCTTTCCCTCCACGCGCAGCGTTTTGTGTGCCACCACCCCGTCACCCCGTACTTTCCCCATCGTGCGAATCCCTTCGCCACGAATCCCACTCGACAGCCCGTAACATACTAGCACGCTAATTATATTTCGCGTACATACAGCGACGCGCGTCGCGTAATGACAGATTGGCGAGATTGCGGTTTACGCAGCAATGGCCTTGTCAGAGGGATCATTTTTTCTCGCTCTCGTCGTTGTTGTTGCGGTAAAAGACCCTCGATCGGACGTATCTCCGCGGGTTAAATCACTTCTGCCGTTTTTACCAATGTGAACCCTTTTCTTCATCTTTTTCTAATTCTACGAATTTTCTTAGAATTAAAAAAAGATGAAGATTTAGTGGAGAGAATCAAGTTAGAGTTAATCTATATTGGTAGAAACCGCCATCCGTGATTTCGGATTAATCCTCCGTCTGCGATTATATTTTTACTCTCTCCGTCTAGCCAAGTTTTTCACTGTTCTAGACTTTCAAAAAAACGTGGAAAAATTTAGTTACTTTTCGATCAACATCTTTATTACCAGATAATTTTTTAACAAGATAGAAGGGGAAATCCAAATCTACGCTTCTTTGTTTCGGAAAAATTGAAGAGTAAAATTTCGTTTGTGCCAAAAAAAGACCTAAATTACGGAGAGTTAATTTATTTATGGAAACACTTAATGAAGTGAGAAGATATGCAAACGTGTAGTAGAAGTCATTTCACTTGTCAGACAAATATTTGTATCAATGATTCAACATAATTGTTTGTGGCTTAAAGAAGAACACACATTGATTTATTCGCGCGATGATTCGACTTTAAGCATCAGCTTTTTTTGGAATATGCTTGTGTGTCTCGACAATAGCGTCCTTGGGATTGAGAAATTATTCGCATCATGCGCGCGAGGATCAACTCGAAACTTAATTACGCGCGACACGTTTACCGAATGTCGATCTCGTGTTTCGATCGCGCATACGCGATTGCGGCTATGAAATAGAGAAAATCCGGCACGCCATGAAAAATATACCTAACGATGACAAAATAATAATTGAAATAAAAGAATCATTCGCTTCTGCCATATTTTTTCCGGAAAGTTTGAAAAATACCGGACAGCTTGTTCGCACTGTGTAGCGCGTTTCTCATTGTATTATATTTATATTATACTTACTCCCATTATGGTATTTAATTCGGTCATCGTAATTTGCTTTGCTCTGTCTAAAGCACCAGCGACTTGTTGTTGATGTTCTTGAGAAAGAAATGGTATGATTTGTGTGATGATGTTGCTCAACCTTTTAGATATCTCCGTCTGTAATAATAATACAAAAATACGATAAAACGGAAAATAATTACGATAATAAGTCGAAAAGAGGTCTATTAAGAGAATGTAACTTGGTGTGATTTATTTGATACGTTATTAGTAATACAAATCATAATTTAAAGATGTTAGAGATTCCGAATTTTGGTTTGGTAATTTTTCCGTCACTTAAAAATTCAACATTTGTCATAAAGTTGCAAAGAATAGAGTTGGCTGGTGCAAAGAAAATTCCGAAACTGGATACTTAACTCTTCGTAGACATACTGAATCTTTTGTGAAGGCAAAATTTCGTTCTCTCAAATTTCTTAACACAAATTTTAATTTTTATTAAATAAAAGTTGTAATATTTAAGTTAAATAACTGAAATATATATAAGATATGTTAAAAAATGATTCTGCATTAAAAAAAATTTTTTTGAAAGTAAGAGCTTAGAACAGTAAAAAAGTTTAGGCTGAATAAAAGACTATAGAGTGTAAATATATATGCCTATAGAATAAGTAAAAATTTGTCTACAAAAAGTTAAGACTTTTCGTGTACCCTTAATATTGCGAAATACATGTTTTAACTCTCAGCCAGCAATTGAAGTTTTTAAAGGTATCATTGATTTTTGGATATAAATTTTAGTGGGGTTGGGGGCTAAATTTATTTGGGCTAAATTTATCTGTAGAAAATAAATAAAATCGACTTTTATGGTATAATAGTAAAAGCTCATTGTTAAAGCTTTGAAAAGTATACCAGAATTTTTTCGGACTTTCATATAATCCGGAACAATAAAAAATTTGCTCTGTTTCTCGAAAACCTCCGTTGCTGACGGAAGAGTTGAAATTTATGTCGCCAGCGAAGGGTTAAGCCGATAGCTCGACAGGCGGATTAAGAATTCTCGGAAATAGGATAGAATGTGGAACGCATCGCGCACCGTGGGGGTAATAGTAATAGTTTAGATCCCCAGCTGCGGTCTCGGCTATTCCCCCGGCCGCATCTCGATGGACAGACAGACGCGTCGAGTGAGTAATGAAAGCGCGAGTTAAAGGCGGTGACCGCCTAACGCTTCGTCGTCTTAAACGCGCGAGTAACGAGCGAGGCTGGCTGCATATTTCTGACCGGGAGGCGATTTGCTGTCAACGGGGCGTTCCTCTATTTTCGTCGCGTATAAGTCTTCGCAGGGCAGCAGTTATGACGCGACGTGCGTATACGAGAGTGCGTATTCCAAGAATAAAGCACTCGCCAAGCGCGTAAGACGTATGAAATAATGAGGCGATATTTACGAAGTCGAGCCCTCCCACCGTCGCGCAACGATTCTCCATTCTCCGCAAGAATCCGCTGCTTTCGGCGTTCTTTGAACCTGGTCCAACGACCGGTAGCATTTTCCGAACATTGAGTCATAAATAAATAGACATTTATATATATAGATAAGTATAGATATAAGTAAAGAAATCTATTTTATTCTAGATGTACATACAAGAAAATTGTTGAATTGATATCACATATTAGACATCAAAAGATAAATAAGGAAGATAAAGTGGTAAGAGAGTAAACAATTATAATACATTAAAATAAAATGTAATAAAGATATATAAAAAATGTATAAAAACAGTATGTAAATCTGCAGTGTAAAGATAGCACTTAGTAAACAAAACTGCTCTAATGTATAAAAAGAACAGATAACAAAAAAATTAAAAATAAAGCCGTACACGTACAAAAAAGACGAGTTTTTTTTCTGGGTAAAGGAAGTTCGTGATTGGAATTAAATGAAGTTTCAAACTCACCTGCTTGTGCATTTCCACATTTAGGCCGTATGACATCTCGTAGTACTGCAACAGACAATTCCGTGATATACTTCAATAATTAACTATGGAATCGATATTGCACTGTGTGTATCCAATGATATATTTTAGCTCTACCGGTTTGTTCAAATTTATTATATGATCATATTTTGTTTGTGTGTGTGAATCAATATGATTAAAACTCTAAAAAATAAAAAGGAAAGAAAGAGGGCAATCAAAAGATGTTATATAAAAATAAATATAAATTTTATTTTAAAACGTAATGGAACATTTCAATTCACTGAGTCTCCTTTAGTTAAAATAAATTACTTAACGACGTATAAAATATATAGTAAAAAATAATAAAAATTAAATGAAAAAGATAAAAGACAATGAATGAAAATCACAAAAACCATGTTCAAATAGGTAAACATAAAAATAATCCGATAAAAATTAATAAACAATTAATAAATTTGACGAACATATAAAGTAATATTATAAAATAAATGTTGCATATAAAATGTTGAATAAGTAATTCATTATTTAAAACATTTTCTTCAGACAAAAAAATAAAAAATGTTCACAAACAAAATTTTACATTAACAGACAAAGTCATAAAATAAATATCAAAAAAATATTAGTAAAAAATTGATTACGTTAGGGTCAAATAGATCTGAATAGACCAGCAGGATTAATAATTAAGAGATCGATACAATTAACAAATTTTCTGCAATTTATCTTAGTAATTAACTAACAATAAGAAATCAACATAATCAACGTTTCTCAGAATGTTTTTCAAAGCGATTGTATCACAGACCAGATGAGATTTCCTTTGAATTGTCCAGCAGCGGTCGGTGGTTCGAACGGAGCCGTTTCAACTACACTAACGTGTTATTAATTATCGCTAATCGTGATAACGTACTCGAGTTCGCTGGTCGAGTGTATTTGAGAGGTGAGCCGCGGTTGCAGTTGCAAAGAGAGTGCAAGAGAGAGAGAGAGAAATGGAGGGGGGGGAAGAGAAATGCGCGCGCGTGAGAAATACGAGACGAAGAGGCGAACGCGTGTAAACGCGCACCGACCAGGTTACAGGTTCTTAATTTTACGGGCCATTAGCCCGGTAATTACTCGGGCGAATTAATTGCGCTTGTAAGTAAGTTATTTCACCCGGGAGATAGACACAGCGGCAGAGAGGTGAGGGCACAGAGAGGAAGAGAAGATAGGACGCTGGAAACGGGTGCCGAGGGATGGAGGACGCGTTAACGGAGGCTAGCTGTTGAGATCGGTTGGCTGCAGCGGCAACAGCATCGACCAATGGCACACTCTTTCCCTGGGGGCAACGGCGTTCGTTCGTTACGGCAAGCGGTGCAACATCCTTAACGCTCGTTAATGAGGCCAGCGTCGCGCATCGCCAGCAAGGAGCGGTGGCGTGAGGGGAGAGAAAGGGAGCATTCGTATCAAATGGACTAAAGCAGAGATTAATTGCGTTTAAACTGGTGGCCCACGTGCCGCCCCCGCGCCGATTAGATCGGTGAATTAAAACGGTAACGATAAATTGACGGCGTAAAACTCGCGCAACGAAGCCGCGTTTTCGATTTAATTATCGCGTCGCTTGCTCGACGCTTTTAATAAAGAAGATAAATAATAAGAAACTAGCGGCGTCTCTCGCGCGGACTTTGCGGACCCTGCGCCATCGCGAAATCGTTGCCAATTTGTATAACAAGTGGTAAATTTATATAAAATGGAAAATTCTTCAGTTTCTTTTCAATCAGAGCGTTCAATTCACAGAGTTATTTCCGATCGCTCCTTAGATCCTTCAGTCGTGAGAAGAAATTTCCGATCGCTCTCTTTAGATCCTTCACACACACACACACACACACACACAGAGCCGCGAGAAGAAATTTTAGAATTCTTCACGATACGCGGATTGAGGGTACTTTTCTTTCTGGCGACTTCTTGAAAGTTCATAAATAACTCTTCGTCGTGGCGCTTCGTTTATTTTCTCTTTTTGGTTCTCGCGCCGTGGGAGAGCTCGTGGGTACGAGAGGTAGGGATATGAGAAGGTGCTCGAATATTAACGAGACGTAGACCGCCGTCGTCGCCGCCGCTGCCACCACCGCCGCCGCCATGACCTAACAGCGTATTACTTCGTCATTAAACGTGCGAGACAGCTGCGCTTGTGCGAACGTTGTAGACTAATTCGATGAGAGCCACTGGCTCTTAGAGTCATTAGCTATGCACGAGCGCATACATACATATACATATACATGTATCTGTAGTATATCTGACTACGTTACGCGCGGCGTAACGAGCCAATGTAAAGCCCCGACCCCGGCTCCGACTTGGAGGATGCAATTAATGCTAAGAAGCCGAGGTGGTTTAGCGGTCGAGCGAGCATGATTATTCTGGATACGAGAGAGAAAGGGAGAGAAAGGGGGAGAGAGAGAGAGAGAGATGGAAAAGGAGGAACACAGAAGCAAGAGGTAGTCGAGGGAAACGTTACGACGCGACGTCTAACTGGCACGTCTAACTTTACGACGCACCAATGATTGCACTTACCATCACGTAGTGTCGCTGAATCTCGATCTTGTCGTTAGCCAGTTTCTCGCAGTCTAGCTTCAGCCTGCGGAAAGAGAAAAAGAACATAACGTGGAGTGCATGTGAAAACAGTCGAGTATAGGTTCGAATTGAGGGAGAGAAAGGAGAGAGAAAACTAGAGTTTCCCCCCTCTCTTTCTCTCTCCTTTCGCGAATAGAATATGCTCCGTACGTGGCGAGCGAAAGAAAGAGGCGGAAAAAAGAAAAACGCGAGGAAAATAAGGAAGAACCGTCTTGTCGGACAACGAGAAAAGTTTCGATCCGCGTACACGCGCGCTGCTGAAAAATGCAAGGCCCGTTCTTCCCCGGCGTTCGCGTTCGTGAAACTCGAGAAGCTCGAGTTCGTATATATTTGCGAGCTGCCATTACGTATCAGTCGTGCAACTTGCAGGATATAGCGTGCACTCCGAGCAGCTGCGCCCGTTCCCAGACCTTTTTTCTCTCCGCAAGCGCGCGATACGACTCGCCGCAGTCCTTACGCGCGCGTTTCCGCGTCAGACGAAAGAAGTAAGAAGAAGCCAAGGTGGAAGAAGAGAGAGGATCGATCGTGGCAATCGCATAGGATTGCCACAAATTCCTCGTCCTAAAATAGCATAATTTTTTCCTGATTTCTAGATAAAATTCCACGACTTCTGATGTCTTTAATAATAAATATTTTAAAATTCTTTGTATTTTCGTTCTGATTAAAAAATCCTCAAATATTTCGCCGAGAGGGAGCAATTTGACATAGCGATGTAAGTTATTATCAATATCGCTGACATTGCTTGTATTTAATTGTTAAGTCGATATAGTAGTGGAAAAATTACGTAGAGTACGCGTATTAATTTTCTTTAAAGCCAAGAATTGTAACTTTCCAGGAAATTTTGCAAAATTTTCTGGCCACTTTCAGTTTTCTTTGACATTTCTCTGGTTACCAATTTGCGGCAACCCTGAATCCGAAAATGTGTCTCTTTTTCTTCAACGAACGTAGATGCCGGGGGGCGCGATATCGTTATCGGTAAAAAGCTTTGATCGTCGATACTTACGAGTGATATTGTGCCTGCAGGAAATTGAACTCCTCCTTGATCCTGTCGCAGGACTCGCTAACCGTGAACTTGAATGGCTGGTTCGGTTGCGGCGGGCCCTGCAGACAAAAGAAAAACGTGAGAAACCTTACCTCTCGATCGGTCTAGCCAATACCTATGCGATATGAATCAATCGATCCGCGTCCCAGAAATGTCGACGGATCGATCGATCGTCGGAATCCCGCCCTTCCCTCCCCCCCCCCTCACCCCTCGATCTCTATACCACCCGTTCTGAATAATTAACTCCGTACAGCTGTTCGACCGCGAAAGGGCAGGGGTGGCGGTGTCGTACAAGCGAAAGTGATACGAGGCCCGTGTGGTAGATTGAAGCATACGAGGGAGGGGGGGGGGAGGAGGGTTGATGGTAGATGGTACTGATGGGTGTAGGACGCGCACACAGTAGAAACGTGTGCACGTGCACGCGCGATTACACGGAGCTGGATAGATGTGTACGGGTCCCGGCAATAGTCGGTTATCGTCTCTCTGGCTCGAGAGAGCTGCAGTGCTCTGTAACGGCAGCTCTCTCCCTCTGACTCGCGCGCGCGCGCGCAGAGAGAGAGAGCAAGTGTTAATTACATGTTTGCGGTGTCCGCGAGGATTACACGCTACAACCGAAACTATGGGCCGCCTGGGTTCTGTGTCGCGTATGAACACGCGTAGGGTACGTGTGCACGTGTACGCGCGCATAAATATACTATATCGTTAACGACATCCTCCGTAAGCGAACATCGCGTCCTTCGCCGGATCCGTAAATTACACGACGATGCGGCGACATTGATATTTGTTGACGGCACCACGTGCAGATTTAACACCTGTGTATGACCTCTCTGTTTAAGCTAATGACATACGTTGAACTTAAATGAATGAATACTTGACTCGAAACAATGAGAACGATGTGTCATCACAATTGCGTCGTCGTTATTCTCTCGGTTGGGTCAAAGTCGCTCGACCTCTCGAGAAGAGTGGAGAACACAATGCGCGCGCGTACGTCTTCGCCAGTACGGTCTCGACAGTTGTACGACCAAAACCCGCTAAATTCTCGAAACGGGAGAGACGAGCGCGACAATGGCGCGGACGAGCGTGAGAAGAAAGGAGAGGTAGGTATATAGAATAGGCAGGCAAGCAGAGAGGAAACGGATAGTCGGATGGAGGTCGTGGCGAGAGGAATTGCGGATAGAAGAGGAGGAAGGGACGGGTGTCCAAAGGTGGCCACGACGAGGGAAGTTGCGGTTTTCGCGGTCGCCGTGGTTGCGGCTTAGGCAAATTGAGATAGTTCGCAAACCGCCGACCAGCTGACCTGGCCGTCACGCCAGGATGCGCCAGGATGGCACATGCCGCGCGCTGCACGTCTCTCTTTCTCTTTCTCTCTTCCTTTCGCGAGAATCTAGCGGTGATCCCGGCGACGCTTTCCGTAACACGCCTAGCTTATCATCTCCGTTCAATAATTCATAAACAACGACATATGTATACATAAGCATTTCCATGTTTTTCAGTCACGACACAAAGCCGGAAATTGACAATTTAAGTGAGATTCCTTGCTCTTTCTGCTTTCACCGAAGATTTCAAAGAGACACAATATGAAACTTCCTACTGCGTTAAATCTGTTAAACCGTCGTCGTTATCCAACTTGAAGCTATATGAACAGAGTACTCGATCTGTGCGTGTGTGCCGTTCATAAATCTTCTCAATCGTGAAACGAATTAAACCGTTAGTGACAGTGCCGATGTCGATTCCGGCGGTATCGCAAGCGCGATCGAGTACCACTGGCGGCCGGGTAAACAGCACTGTATCGTATTTGTGTGCTTAGCCCGGCAAATGTTAGCCAGCATATCGCTTATGGTGCTTGTTGAGCGAGGGGTGATGGTCGATAGTTTCCGTAGCGGCGCGGCAGTGGCGGGCAGGACGAAGAGAACTACTCCTCGCTCGCTTTCTCGTAGCGGTATATAGGTACACGGCATCGCGTTCGCGTCGGTTTAACGCCGATCCGACGACGTGGACATGAACGAACGAACGAGCGAGCACGAACGCATACGTCGTGTTTGTCCATCCGTCCATATAGGGCCGTGTTTGTCCTTGCCTCTCGCTGTTTGAAGAACGTCGGGATCCTGGTCTGTGCAAACTCCTCATTATTGTGAACAGTGTACACGGGGCATAAACGCGCGTGCGCGCTCGCTCGGCCCGACCGAAGTTACACGTGTCAAGTCGCGCGTCACGTGCGCGCACACACACGATCGTGATACTTTTTTTTTTCCTCCATTTTTTTCCACGCGACGGAAGCGAAACGCGCGCGGCGCGTTCGCCTGTGCGACAAAAACGCGATCTCTACCACCCTCCCAGCACTACTCTGTGTGAAAGCAAAAAAAAAGTCACGGAATCTCTGGAGACCGAATTTTCGTGATTCCGCTCGCGACGACTCTCGTGCTCTTTTCGTCAAGATTTTTACGACCGATTACAGCTCACGCGTGTTAACACACGTTTTTCCAAGTCTGTCTTCCGTTATGTTCACTGCGAGTTTTGAAAATTTATCGTGTACCACCGCATGATTGCCACAAATTCCTAAAATTGTATGACTTTTCCCTGATTTCTAGATCAAATTCCATGACATCTCCATTCCTAAACACTTTGAAATGTGTTTGTATTTTCCTTCTGAAATCGTCAAATATTTTGTTGCGAGAGCAATTTAACATAGCAATGTAACTTATTATCATTAATGTTACTAATACTACTTGTATTTAACCGTTAAATTGATAGCACTCCAAACTACATAGATGTAATGTATCTATGCATTTCCCTGATTTCTAATTTGTATCTGACAACACTATACATGTGTAATATAGATTTTCAGTACACGCAATAAATAACGGAACGCAGTCTAAAATAATACATTTGAGTCTAAAGCCGATATTCATAGTCGATTCTTTTATATATTTAAGGCTGTCTTAAATACAGTCTTAAGGTGTCATAAGCCAATCAGAGGATTATTGTATTAGCATCTTAAGAGATTACTTAAAATGGGTCTTAAAATAAAAACTGACTATGCCGGCTGAGATATGTTTACGAAATACGCGATTTAGAATTGTATTATAGTTAAATTAACGACAGTAATTAAAAATAAGCCTGATTGCGTCATCTATAATGTGCGAGAGCCAAAAAGTTTCTCATTCATTACGCCGTCATCAGCCTAATTACGTTTAAGAATCGCTCAGTGTCAATATTTTACATTGGTCTTAAAACATTTTGGAAAAAAACTCACGGAGAGCGGCGAGAGATTAAACAGTCGGGCGAGCGTTTAATATTCTTTTTTTTATATCTGATCTGACGACTTTAGGTTTCAAATTGGAAGACGTCGACAATCAAATCACTCGAGTCGAATAAGCTCAGGTATCGTTTTTCCAGATTGATTAGCGACGAATTAAATAGTTAAATACACGAAGACGTTGATATTGACGTCGTGTCGCTTCGACGATAGAAATCTTCGTGTTCGAAAATCTTCAACTAATTAATCACAGACTTTATGATAAAAGAGATAATAATTTTACACGTCTAGACACAAGCCAGACTTAGCAAAAAACAGATATAAAAATAGATATAAAAAAAAATTGCATTAAAAAAATATAACGAAAAGATTAATATATATAGATAAAATATTAGACAGAATCGATATTTAAAAACTGTCTGCTTTTTGCATAGATTTTTATCAATCTGTTCAACGATTACACATATTTTCCAAATTGGATGATTCTTTTATATTTAAAGCATTTTTTCTTCTTTTAAATTCAAAATGCGATCTTCAATGAGATATGAGTCTCATCAGAGACTCGCATCATCTTCTTGGAAGATGGACTGTGTTCGCCAGCAGTTGAGAAAATTGCTGCTGCTTATCCACTTATCTGCGCACCTATCACGATGTAATAAAATTTTTACTAAAAAATGGCATCCAGTGCTGGCCTGAATTATGACCCAGCGATTTAATACCTGTATCTCGTTATTCGCACAAATCGTGAAAATATAGTAATCTCTCTATCGTGTTTTGAGAATCGAGATTTTTTTCCCTTCAGAAAAAATACATTCCGAGATATGTGCCATCTTTTCGTGGAGTGCGAAAGCATAATCGGCTTAGTGTGAAAAAGATCAGTGGAAGCTCCATATATCTTTATAAATACCAAGATTTCGAAGGTTCTCGATTCGATCTGGGCAATAGATTTACTTTCTATGGGACAATCGCGTTTCAGCAAGATTGTCGGTTTAAAGGGCTCAATGTTACTACAAGAGGATCTAATACACGAGTACATATGTATGCAAGTGTGTATGCGTGTATACGAGATGAAGGTAGGAGAGCGGGACAAGGAGTATCCGTTGAAACTTTCCGCCTGGGGTTTCGTAATGATCGACGGGCCGGTTTGTCCGGAAATAATATTTGTACAGCTTGTACGTAAACAGCCCTGGCGGCCCTGCAGAGTGCCAATAACCACCGCCTGTGTCAACTCGGTCAAGCACCGGAGCATCACGACGAGGATGACGGCGACGAGGGCAACGGCAACGTCGATAGCGACGGTGACGAGTCATGATACTAATTGTCTCCAGGGATCGAAAGCGTCGGTGCAGTATATAATGACGATGAACGATGACGCCAAGTCATTCGATCGTTTGGTCGCGACTAAGGGTTACTCTTTTAACCTTTATATAAATAAATGGGGTGCTCAAAACTGGGTTTACTCGAAACAAATTTTTTTTTTATTTTTATATATAGTTTTTTTAATAGTATATATATATATATGTAGAATTAAATTTACACTATTTTTATATTCTTATAAAATAGAGGAACGTAAGAATAATTGACTTGAAGACTTCTAGGCAACTTTTATTTTCCTTTTCCATAACAAAGTTTTTAAGATAATTATGCGTAGAGCGCTGTAGCCATCTATACCTATTTAAAGATTAAGAGTATACTCTTTTTGAGGTCAACGAACATTTGATCATTAATTAAGGATGGCTTGAATTGAAATCGAAATGTACGGTTGGTGAATTTAGATTATAATATATTAAAGTAAATTGTACGAATGTGATTGCGCACTGTTTATCGCGCTGACTTCAAACAATATTATCATTGATATTTTTATCATTAATTAAAAAAAATTTTATACTTACAAAATTATATTGGTAAGAATTTTGTCAATAAAAATTTTATTTGGACATTAATAAAAATATATTGATAAGAATTGTCAATAGAAATTTTATTTTATTACAAAAAAATTGTTCATTTGATTAAATTAATTTAGTTCGTCTTTATTTTATTCAACGAAGAATGAATGTATTGAGTTCAAACATAGGTATATTTGAATTTAAATACATGTATATAATACATTATGTAACGAAAGAAATAAAGATGAACTAAATTTAGTCAAATGATATTTTTTTTTCTCACTGTACTCATTTAATACATTAAAAAATTATAATCTCTTCTTTCGCTCCCTAATTATCATCTTTACTTAAAAAGTATATACTATATGTATACCTCTGTGATTTAAATATGATAACTCTAGTCGTGACAGGTAAGTAGCGCCGGGAGCTCTTTACGTTATTCTCATCCCATCGCAATTTACGTCACGCGACGCGAATTAATCGAAAACGTCAGACGGACCTTTTTCGATAATCAGCAAATTCGTTACTGTCATGTAAATACGTGATTTAATTCCCGTATGGATTACATCGATTACGATATTCTTCGAAATTTGAAAGCGTTTTCATCTTCGTCGACGTTTTAATTGACTTCGCTTGCTTTACGCGTCACTGCGCGATAAAATTGTACGGTGTGTTATTAAAAATGTGACGATCTCACGTCTCGTTCGCTACAATTTTCATTGTCTGAGATTCTCCACGTGAACGAGTGCCAGCGAGAGCGAGAAAAACAGATAGATGGGAGAAAGAGAGATAGAAGACGAGGTGGCCAACTGTTTGCACGTGACGAGATTTATAATGCTCGCGCCAATTGCATGTAACACGCTTCGCTCATTCCACGGTGTAATTCATCGCGGTGTAATTACCAATGCATATTGCGGTTCTGCGGAAACGCGCGCGCGCGAGCGAGCCTGCGGCCCGCAAATTTCGTGGTACACGCGCGATATCGTTTGGCGGTGTATCTCTCTCACTCTCTCTTCCTCTGCACCTCGTCTCGATTTCAATTTTGTCCCCGTCTCTTCTCGTCGCGCCGACAAATAATTACAACGGGAGATCGGTCTGCATCGTCGCTGGATGGAACGCTAATGAGATCGTTCCACCGCAAAGTATAAGAGTAGATAAAAATGACACAAGTACGAGGAATAAGTAATTAAGTGTATATTTCTCTATATTTCTAAGTAACGTAAAAAAGGATTCAAGTATTTCAATTAATTAATTAAATTAATCGATCGTTCGAGAGTTCCTACTTTCTTCAAAGAAGTAAATCATTTCCGTCGCTAATGCGATATTTTTTGATTAGCGAGAAGCTACAAGGTTTACATAGAAAAATACATACTGTAATATATGCAGGTAATAATTTTCAAGTATTTTAAAAGCTCGTATATCCACAAATCTATCAAGCATTAAAAATTATTCAAAATATATAATCTAAATCCCCTCTCTCTAATAGTTCATAATTCTTTGAATCAAAATTGTTAAATTAAAGCAAATTCGATTAATTTTGATAATATTTCAAATGAAAATAAACTTTGAGTATATAATAATTCATGTTTTTTTTAAATTTGTATATTTTAAGGATTATGATAAAAAAACATCCTTGTTAAAGAGATAGCCGGGTTACTTAAGAAGGGAAGAAAATAAATTGAACCATCATTTCTTCCTTAGCGATAGTATGCCATGTTTCCGTGTGTACTTCGAGGAAAACTGCGGAAAATCCTCTGCAAAGTCTCGATGTATAATCTGACGCACATTTATATTCGCATTAGCCGCGGAAAATGCGTCTCTGCATTCGGTGTCAGCGTGACGCGACCGCAAACGTCGCCGATTAATCGCGCGGCGTCGAGCGCGCTCTCTCTTTCTCTCCCTCGCGTGTTTATTTTCTCCACTTTTCCGTTTGACTCTATTTTTTTCGTCGCCTCGCTTTTCCGGGCGGTCGCGGGTAATCATCGGAGCCGCCGTGTGCGCGATGGCAGCTATAGGATGTGACGCAATTGCGGACGGCCGCAGCCCTCCTGGTGCCCTCCCGTTCCGCTCCGCGTCGCGTCGCCGCGATATATAGATTTATTTTCGTCGTTTTCGCGTACGAGCTTTTCCGCTTCGGCTCGCCGGGTGTTTACAGTCGAATGAAAATTTGCTCGGCAGCCAAATATTTTTCCGTCATCGCTCGGCTCTGTCCGCGTTTCATTCTCTCGCACTCCTCCCCCTCCTCTCCTACGTTCTTTTCTCTCCATATAACGTAGGTCAATTTCATCGGTGCGTATTTATACACGGGTGCGGCCAGATATTTAGCGCAGGAACCTGTGCGTGCATGCGTGCATGCATGCGTGCGTGCGTGCGTGCGTGCGTGCGTGACGACGAGGGCGCGAGATTATCAAGTTGCATTAGTCGAGAAGAAGAGGGAGGGGGGGGGGATAGAGCGGTAGAAAAATAAATAATTGCCGGAAAGAATTTATTGGTTCTAAGCTCCGCCGGCTTGGAAAACGTTGGCTACTTTTTAATTATCTCGTTAGCTCGCGAGAGTGACGTTGACAGCGGCGGAGAAATAATGCGATTCGTAGGTATACGAGCGATGTGTATCTCGTAATAACACTAATAACTGCGCGGCGGATAGATGTCGATCGATTAACTCGAAATAACGCAGTTCATAGACACGTCAGATGCAACGAGGAGAAAAAAAAAGGACGTAATTTTCTTCCCGATTGATCATCGCAGATAGATACAAATAGATTAATCTGTCTCTATAATTGAACTCGCGCCGCAAGTCCGGGAGGATGGAGCGTCGGAATAACTATAATAAAAGCGTGAAAGAATGCGAGAGAGTATTAGAGAGGATATAAAGTGAAAAGCAAATGGTAAGAGCAATAATAGTCAACGGCGATCTTCGTGTTACACAATGGTGACCCTAGAAATAAGAGCCTGGCTGCAACGTTTCGGTTTGATAAAAAATGGTGTATATATGTATGCACTCGCACAACACGTTGTATTCACGTATATTTGCTTTTCAATTTTCTCACTCGTTCAGTCATTATTTGATTGATCCTTCCGGCGCCGTTTTTCATCGAGCCAGTCAAAACTAGGCTAGACTCTTATTTTTAGGGACTCTACAGTGTTACAGTATAATCATTGATACCTGAATTTTTAAAGAATTGACTCTACGTCATACTTAGGACGTGTAAAATTAGGGGTTTCCTCTTGCAGAAGTGCTCGTACATTTACCAGTAAATGGAACAATAAGTAAAAACAGAAAAAAGGCGTCTGTTCACCAAAGTTGGAGAAAGTTAAATTTTCGGGATAACAATTTATTACGATACGCCGCATGATGAATCGATTCATCTCGCTCTTACCGTTTCTCTTGCCATGCAATCTTTATATATGGCGTTTGTGCAAGTGGACTTTATTCCCCGTTCAGTTCGTACATAGATAACGCAAAATTACTCAAAATGCGAGGCTTTATCTTATCGATGTAAAATGTCCTTCGCTAATCGCGTTTCTTTCGAAATACACTTCACTTTGGCCAATTTCGAGTTTGTTTTGCTGGTCATCGCTTGTTGCAAGTTTTTTCAACTAACATTATATCCAGTTTTCAATATCATACCGAGAAAAATGTTTCGGTTATTGTTTCAAGAAGTACAAACAAACAAGTTTTAATCATACAAATGAGATTTCTGATTATTGTAATTGAATTTCTACGATCAACTATAATGTTTGATAGATTTAACTGTAAGTGTCTGTGTGTATCTTTCTGGTTGAATTAATGTAATTTTTCTCAGTAATAATTGTGTTATCGTTATCAGTTGTTAAATTTTACAATGTTTTCATTAATTAATTAATTAAAATTCTCCCAAAGTAAAGGTGAAATTAATTATAGATACAAAGGTAATCTTATATTTATTTCATAAATCTCTTTATTCTGATCTTCTAATTCTAATTGTTTACGAGTTGAGCCCGATTTCACCATTACATTGTAAGATCAACTTTAATATATCTCGGTTCAATTTTTATTCTTTTTATCCTTTTATAATTTACAAAATTTTCTTCAATCGTTTCTCCTTTACTCTTCGAGAGAAATTTTATTAATTTTATTCAAGAATTTTAGCTTAACGATTGATAACGATTGCACAACAATTACGAGACTGCACACTTGAGAAAGTCTTGTTGCCAATTAATTCTACTAGAAAGATTCTAAAAATTAGGAAAAGATAAACACAATAAGTTAAACCGAGATTAAAATTAATCTTACATTGAGAGATGGAAATCAATGTAACTGAGTGACTTAAAAAATCGCCTCGTCATTTCTATACGAAGAATTCAATCGCCTTAAAAGCACCTACAGAATTCTCTCAGAAAATTGCGAGGATGACACTTCCTGTAAATACTCCCAACAAATAATCATCTGTTCTCTCGAAAAATGGCGGGAAAAAAAACATATCAGACTCGCACGAACAATCAAAAGCGTTCGCGCGGACCGCTTCCGAGGGAAACGCAATCTAGATTTTCCGCATCTCGCTCAATGTCTTTATCTCTTCCCCGGTAAAGAATGTATAAGATTCATTGTATATATACGTACCGGATGTCGCGCTGCGGCTGCCACGGCTGCCGCCGCCGCCGCGTTCATGCTCGCGCCGGGGTACATGGCCAAGGTATATCCGAAGTTTTTGTTTCTTTTACGTCACCACACGTCACTACCGCACCTCGTGAAGAGCGAGACTCTCGCCGTCGCACATCACAGCCGAGGAGCGCGTGTAAACAGAGACTCCGGGAGGGAGGGAGGGGGGTGGGTGGGTGAGTGGATGGTTGGTCAATTCACTGGAGCACTCATGACCCGCCTCGGCGTGGCGCCGGGAATTCGACACGAGTAGCGCGACGGAGTACGGTGACTACACGTGGAGCATCCGCGAGTCGCGCATGAGTACAGCGCTGCTGGACGCGCGCGAGAGACTGCGACTGCCTCGGAGAACCAAGAGACGCGATGCGGCCGCCTTAACGAAGAATACACGATACGATGCACACCCGACAACGCGCGTGTGTTAACTGAACTGAACCGGGCCGCCGCCGGCGCCGTCAGGGCCGTCGCCGACGTCACTCGCCGCCAAGAAACGTTCGGCCCGCCACCTTCCGGGCGCTAGGTGTCGCCCGGGTACGCCCTCCACGTGCTCCTCTTCTGCGCGCGCGGAGGGGACACATTTCCGTTTTAGAGACAAATGTTCCGTCGAGTTTGAGCCTGCGGGACGCCCGCTAACGCGAGAGCCCCCGTGGCGAGGAACGAGGTTGGCGGAGGGAATCTCTCGCAGGGAATCCTTTTCGTCGAGATTTCTGTGACTTCGGTCCAAACCGGGGCGGGAACACCTGGGATTTTCAATGAAGATATAGGAATTCAAATGATAATTTATCGACGCGCTCGAGCGAAACGTGAGAAGCTTATGATAGTCGGGCTGTAATTTTCTAAAAGAATGCAGAAAGAGATAATATAATAACGAAAATCTAAGGGCACAGATTCTTGCGTAACGCGTAAAACGCATATATAAGGCAATCGACTAATTAGAATCTTTTATTTCACGGAAAGGAAGGAAATAAAGGACTTTAATTTGTTCGTTTTCTTATACATTATGCGTTATGCAAGACTATCTCGTTTTAAAATTAAAAAAAAAAGTATACTGAGTAAAAATGTTTGACACGTATAACTATTTACTTTTATTTAAAAATTTTGTTGATTTAATCAAAATTTGATTATTCTGACAATTAGAGCGACACAATTTTTCAACGAAAAAGTAAGAAAGTTTTTGTTAGTCAAATATCAACAAAATATAAATACGTACCAAAACATTTCTCTCAGTGTAGCACGTATTTCAAAACGAGCGTTTTCATCGAGAAGAATACAAGAATTTCTGTATTGAAAGAGAGAAAAAAAAAAGAAGTCCTAAAGCGTGTTTTGCACGCGTTGTAAGCAAGTATATCCCGCTGAGCCGAGAGAGGCGTTCCAAAATATCTTTCTAAAGACTAGCAAAGAAAATTTAGACACGGTGGTAATTTCTGTAGTTTTACGAAGGATACTGTCGAAAAAGGGAAAACAGACTAAACGGTTTTAGAATAGGTATAACCTTTCTGAAAGAAACAGATAACTAAGTAAAGCAGATATTTCGACAAATAAAATTGAAGAGGCATTGCGTTGAATGTTAGTAATATATAACTTCAGTTGGAATAAATAAAGAATCCCATACGTAAATAGACGTATTCTAAACGGAAACCTTTCACAATTAGAGGAATAGGCGTAACAAAAGTGTAAGCTAAAGGACAGCACTGTGTCCATAATGGCTCAGTTTACACCGTACATTCAGATCGCTCTACCTATTCACTTTAACCTATAGATTAAACAAGGACACCTGATAGCGGCTCACAACATAAATTAGATCATTGAGATAAAAAAAAAAAAAAAGAATAACTTCGTCCTTGTTAACGAAATATGTCGAAATCTGATCACTGTAACTTTCTGAAGAAGTCTTTCTGAAGAAGTATATCGATAATTTGTTTCTTCCTTACATTTGTTTTACTTCTGTGGTTCGAGGCTCTTTGCTCTCTCGTTATCATTATACATATTTATATATTTGGGATATCATTATCGCGTTCGAGATAGGCGCACGCTGTATGGGACACACTATTATCGGGTCGCGCTGTCAAAATGGTGCGCTCGGCAGAAAACGCCGCTGTCTCATTATCTCGCGCCTTATCGACATTCCGCTCGGACTCGGAGAGTAAGAATATTACGACTTAAAAAGATAACCTCGTATAGGCGATGCAAAACTGAGTGGCGCGATAATGACCCCCGCGTCTCGCGTTTACTCCCGGGAATGCATCCAGATTTCGCCCGAAGAGAAAAACTCCGCCGGGCTTTATCGTTAGCGTTATCGCGCTCGATGTACAAAACATAATATTTTCTACAACCGAGCTCTCGATCGACCCGGCGCCGTTCTGAATACACGCTCGAAACACGTTCTTCTCTTTTCCTTAGCGGGATTATTTTTCTAAGTACAAGAGAGCGTCTCGTTTATCGAGCTTATCGATCTTCTTTTTTATCAGTCACTCGTCACTTTCGAGCTTTTATACACTAATTATCGGTATTGAGAGCGCGATACTTTTTCATCGTGCGAATAGTTATCGGTATCGACTGCCGACACTTTTGTAAAAATTATCGCCATGTCGCTATCGCAGATATACTGATAAATAGATAAAAAGAAAACATTCTGCAAACAGCAAGTAAATTAAAAAAAAAAAAAGAGCCTAATTCTTCTTTCAAGCCATTCGTCTAATGGCGAATCCAAGACAAAGTCAGACATGTTTTACAATGCGATTGTATATATAACAAAAAAATATTTTAATATCAGAATTATCGATAACAAAACTGACGAAGATACTAATTTCATTATTTTTTATCTTTGTTTTCGGTGAATGAAGAGGTATTTTGATGTGATTTGTATCATTAGAATTGTTTGTATTTATTTTTATATATTTTCAATATTCTCTGTACCAATCTCTTTCCGGTGAGAGCAGACTGCATTCCGAAACTCATCGAAAAAAAGTGTTGCAACCTTTTTCTGGTCTACTGCACATTTAATGCAAAAAAATTGAAATAATTGGCGAAGCCAAAATGGTATTTAGATATTTGTGTCATTAGAATTATTTGTATTATTAACTACATATATTTTAAATACTTTTTACTGCAATATCTAACGCACAAAAGAAAAAAATTGGAATTATTAGCGGAGCCAACATGACCTTATGGTATTACTTGTGTGTCATTAAAATTATTTTATTATATTTATATATTTTCCATATATATTCTGTATACTGTGTCTGTCTGATGCAAAAAATATTGAAATGATTTGCGAGGCATAGAATGGCATCATCAGTTCTAATATTAAAACGCATGATTTCAGTTCTAACGACTGTATATACGCTTGCACTATCTCTTTTTATTTTTCGGACGCACGATTTGTTCTGGAAAATATTTCGAGCCAAGAACCTCTTCGTTCGTCGCACCCCTCGTTGGCGAACCGGATACGCGCCGCCGTCCATTCGCATTCTAGCGTGCATTCGGGCGGTTGACTCGTCGAAAAACGTGTTAATTGGCATTATTCCGAGCGGTTGCAACGGCTGCCAATTGGCTCGGTCGTAAATCGGCGCGGGATACAGAACGCCGCTCTCGACATGCGCGCGTGCGTGCAAAACCTGACGATGAATTCCGATCTGGTCGCTCTCCGCGACAAAGCTACCCGGAATCGCACTCTTACCGTTGCGGGATCGCACACGAACGAAGCTTTCGACGATCGATCCGAGCCTTTTCCTTTCGTCACGCTCGAAGTCCCTGCCTCGAATCTGTCATTTCTAAATGCACGGCGCGAAAATCTCGCAGGCGCACGAACCGCGAATATTTTCAGGCAGTTCCAAGCCCGACCTTTCCTTGGCAAAAGTATATAGCTGATTCGAATCGAATACGTCAAAACGCTCGCAGTTTGACAGAGAAAATGACAGAGTTGCGATCCGGATGAGATATTATGAAAATGAGGGAAGCTTCCGCGTGCACGTATCAAGAACGTGGGAAGAATGGCAGCGAGAAAGAGAGAGAGAAAGCGTCATTTATATAGCGTTCCGGGATAAATCCTCTCAAGCGCTGGAACCACCATAATCCAAGTAAATCCAGAAACAAAACAAAAAAAAAAGAGACATAAAGTAGTAAAACGTAAGTAGTAAGCAAATTGCTCAATCACAATAGAGAACTTTACGTTCTCAATTCGTTTATTACGTTCACTTTCTTACGTTTTTCTATATAATGTTAAAAAAAAAACTCAGAAGTTAATAGATATTTTGAAGGAGAAACACAAATAGATTGCAAATAATAATTAGTATCCTATCACACATTTGTGCGTGCATTTATCCACTACATATATGTATATATGGCATATCACGCAATTTCTTTTTCGCGCTCTTTTCTTCCCCTCCCTCCCACCCCCTCTCTCTGAGAGTATATGAGAAAGAGAGAGAGGGGCGGGGGAGGAGCGCGAAGAAGAGATCGCGCTCTATGCCATGTAGGTGCGACGCGGAAAAAGTTTTCGAGCTTTCTCCTCTTCTCTCTCTCTCTCTCTCTCTCTCTCGTGCTTCGTCGACAACAAGCAGCTCCGCAACTGCAAAAAAGCTCTCTCGGAAAACTCCGGCCACGGAGCCCCCCCCGTCTATCCGCACGTGATTACGCGCGCAGTAAGTACACGCCATCGACATTCGCGCGTATGTACGTACATACGTACGTATGGTAGGTACGCGCGAAAAAAAAAAGGTTCCGCGCAAGCATTTTCTCGCGTTTCGCGCGAAGCGAGGAAGGAAACGGAGATCGGAAGAATGAGGGGTAGATAAAGAGGAAGACGATCGTTATTAGCGCCGGGACGCCGTTACACGCGGAAAAAAGAGAAGAGTACGTGACTTATTTCGCGCCTCCCTTCTCTACCCCTTCTTCCATTTTCCGTTAATATATATTCGCCTCGGTGGAGAAGTATCGGTACGCGCGCGCGCGCGAGAAAGAGGGAGAAAGAGAGAGAGAGAGAGAGAGAGAGAGAGAGAGAGAGAGAGAGACACGGCCTGTTACTTTTCATCTGTCAAATCCATTGGAACGACGCGGGCTGCGGAAAGAGCCCCTGGTGTAGAAGATCGAAGAATATACCCCGGCCGGAGCCGGGGTACGAGAGCGAAACGATAAGGTGGTCGGTCGTCGTAGTTGTGGAATAGGAGGGTCACAGAGAGGAGAGGAGAGTTTTAGCTCCGGTGGTACGCGGCGCGAAATGCTCTTCGCTGATTTCCTTTTCTAAATATGGCCGCCTTCGTGTACCACGTTTTCTCTCGCTCTTCTTCCTCTCCCTCTCTTTCCTTTCGTGTATATACCGACGCGACGCGACGCGCCGTAACCGGCCCTGCTTGCCCGAGGTTCTACTTGATTGCCAAGGCGTCTTAACCTCGGCCTCGTAGCAGCAGCAGCGGCGGCGGCAGCACTAGCAACAGCAGCCAAGCACCAGCAGCAACGGCGGCGGGAATCCGCGCGGACCGCGCTCGACCGAAGAGACTTGGAGAAGCGCGCCTATAAGAATCGCGTTCGACGCGACGTGGCCAACCTGCGTGCATAAAAATCCACGGCGACGCCCCGGTGGGAATAAAGAGGCGTCGTCGTGCGGTGAAAAAGACCAATCCGATCGAAAGAACGACGGCCCGGCGACCAATCGCGCGCGCGCTTTCCGTAAGCCGCGGCCCGACAGCTGCTCGTTGAGTCCACGCGGATATCGTATACTCTCTACCTGCCTTTATTATGCCTTTCTACGCGGCTCTTCCCCCGCGAGCCTTTCGACCGCGCGGTGTGTGTACGTACGTGTGGACGTGGTATACGCGCGGTACGTGGTGTAAGCGCGGTATACGCGGTCGAGGATATACCCCGGCGGCGAATGACGAGGGGATAGGAGAGAAGAAGAGGAAGCTGTATTCCCGTTGGTCTCTTCTACTCCAAGCGCGGCTTGGCTTGGGGAGAAGATGCGCGACGGGCACGTCGCCGTCGCCTCGCAGCGGAAAAAAAGCGAACCCCTCGGAAGAAACCGAGGAACGCGTCGCGTCGGCCGCGTGTTCCAAGTCCGCGACCAATTAATACCGACGCCTCTCTCTCTCTCTCTCTCTCTCCTTTCCGGATCGAAATTGTAATTCGTCGACGACGGGTCGGTGATCGGAGTCGGAGGGAACATTTGGTCGAGCGTGTAACGATCGTCTTTCCTCTCTTCCCCGTGTAAGAAGATATTACACGGCGTTACGTTGTAATTCGTAATTCGCGGCAAGATCGAGCCGATATATACGATTATATACGGCCGAGGAAATGTGTGGCCTCTGTTGTTGTCGTGAATAAGTCTCGCTTCGTATCGCTCTATCGCGATGTAATGCCGCTGATGATTAAAGAACCGCTTTACCTGACACACACGTGTGCATCGTTGATGGAACGCTGCTCGTCTTCTTCTTCTTCTTCTTCTTTCAATTATTGGACAGGAACGGTGCTCTGAACTCATCGATCTATATATAAGAATCTCAAGAGTGACTGCGATAATAAACGCGCAGTCGTTTCTCGCGGAAATTAAATTACATTTGTTTTCATTGCCGTCTGTAAACACTCCGATTATCGATCGGGAATTTTCGTAATCCCGATTTTTCCAGATTGCGCGCGCGCAAATAGGATTACCGCGAATCGAGTGAAATTTGTCCTCGTTAGTCAGAGATACTCGAAATCGGATTTATCAACAGCTTCGCTCTCTCGAATCAAACGGAATTCGAATAATAATGTAGCCCTCTGAAGTGACAACAATGGAAAACGACCGGTCAAAAATTGCTTTATACGATAGTTATATCCCTTTTCTAATTCGGCACGATTACGATCTCGATAACGACTTTCCTCTCCTCCGCTTCGTGCGATTATGAAAATTTAATCGGCAGTATCGGGTTCGCGGAGGTGAACTGAACGTAAAGCGATCCGATTTCTCGGCGGGCGTGATGGTCAGTCATGCGTGTAATAACCGACGCTCTTACGTATTACAGATGTTACGTGCCACACGATGGTACCACGCAGTACACGGCGATACCATCTATTTCTTTGTATTTCCTGTAATTGACTTCGATTATTCGATAAATTAACGAGAAATTAGAGAAAAAGATAGGGAATAAATAAAACTGATGATTAATGAAATAATGTGGCTCGTTAATTTCTAATTTACTCTAGTTTCCATAAATATTTTAACATCACGTTCTCTAATTATCATGGGCAATTATTTACCACTTATTTCATTCTGTTTACCTATACCAAAAGAAAGGTGTTTTGCGTTAATCTCGGGTATTAAGCCGTGCTCACTTTTGTCTTGATATCGCCACGAGAGCTCTATCCTCAGTGGTGTTATAAATTAATTATCCAAGCGACATTACACCCGTTGGTTATAATCTTATCACTAAAAAGGAGGTACAAATCGATACGGAAAGACAAAGGAAAAGGGATATACAACTTTATTGTTTTTTTTTTCATTTCTCCATACAACTGGTTATTAGAACGATTAAACATACTTCACATATAGTACGTTATCATACCACGCATCGTACGCGTCAATTTGCCTGTTATTCTTGTAATGCGACTCGCGTAAAGAACATACGTCGTAAAAAGACATCGCTTCGAAATCGCATCGAATCTCGCAAGAATTAATTATCTGCACGAAAAAATTTTCCCGAAACTTACAACGCCACCACTTATAAAATGTAACATTGTTGTGTTGAGCCACAAAAGGAAAGAGATATAAAATTCAATCTATTTCTTTTCCTACGATTGTTCCAAAGTCACGGCAATGCCGTAATTTGAATCGATGAACTTAATAAGAACTATAGGGAAAAAAAATCATTTTACGCAAGCAGACAATTCAAAACTAGCAGGTGCACAGGTGCAAAAATCATAAATAAATGGGTACACAGTTAACAATTTTTACATTTATATATACGCAGAATATATTATATTTCTTTAGCGGAAATTAATAATGTCGATTAATTAACGTCAATTTTTTTTTACGAAATTGACATTAATTTATCAATTTTCATTGAAACTAATACCCAATGGAAAATTTGATTTCAAGGAGATTCTAAATATTATTTAATTATGAACTTAATCCGGAGAATAGTTCAGCCAAAATGTGAATCTATTAAAGCGAATATTGATATGAGCATATAGATAACATGTAGATACATCTGCACCGTGCCGATCAGTCAGTTAAAAATATATTTGTTTTCTCTCTCCCTCTGCCCATCAATAGAGGGAGAAAGAAATATATTTTTTTCTTTCTATACGGAATTGTCCACGTGAGACCGAATCATTCATTGCGCGTCGATTCTCTCAGGACAGCAGCCGTCTTTCATTTAACGATACCTAACATATCTCTTTTAAGTTAATAACACAAGTCAAAGTACGATATTATATCTCGTCGCTGATTATTATTTCGGTGGACGTTCCTGATCCGCGAAATATTTGGTCGCATTCGGAAAACGCAACGGATCTGGAAAGTCTGGCGTGCCATATCGGCACGGATTTAAGCAGTCCCTGATTGCCTGACCAAACGCGCGACGCACAGCTGGATCCGCTGCGACAGCCACGGCGGCACCTTCGACCTCCTCGACACCGGCATGACCGACTCCCTCTCTGACTAACCGTTCCATGGATGCTGCTATAGTCGAATGATGAGTCGGCGTAGGGCTAACTAGTAACCGTGGTTTCTGTTGTTCGATCAACTTGCGACGTTTACTTGGTAGACCGCCTAGATACGCGTCGCTAAACGTTGTCACACCACTGTTCGGTGTTACACCCTGCATCTGCAACTGTCTACGTTGTCTCACACCGTCGCGAGCGATGATTGGGACCCAATCCTAGAAAAAAAATATAACTACCTTACTAAATGAATATATGTTGCCAAATTACTTATATTGAATCGTCAAGATCTCTAAACATATGTTAAGAATTTTTTTTTGCAGAAAACTTTTATTATTAATTAAAAAATTTTAGTTATTGAAAATTAAATTCACAATAAATTCTTTTTTATGTTACTGACTTACCGAAGGTAAAGCTTCGTGACCAGGGAATGTTTCCGGAATTTCTTCTCGGTCCTCAGGTATTGAGCTTTCGCGTGTTGGTTGTTGCTGTTGTTGTTGATGCTGTTCTAGAGTTTCGGTTTCCATCGGCTATACATTTATAAAGAACATTTATTATATGACTATTTTATTATAACGGTAAAAAAATGATATGATAAAATTGATTACTTCATCTTCCGGTTGCGCCTGTGAGGATTGGCGAGTCGACGTTGAATATACCGACGACGGTTGAGACGATGCATCTCTGTACACTAAAAGTGGTATGATCTCTGAATCCGGGGGTTGTGGTACGCGCAAAAAATAAGTACGAAGATGGGTGATAAATCCATTCAGCACCCACTGGAGAAGAGCAGGATTGCCACCATCCATCAAGTTATGCTATCAAAACAACCAAACCGTATTAGTAAAACATATATAAATTTCTTCCCTCCATTCTTCACATTTAAAAGAATCAAGACCAACCATAAAACGTGTCGCAATCGCTTCCAAACCAGCTTGGCCGCCGCGTAGCGAGTATCGAAGTACTGTACAAATTTGGTTGCACATGTTCATTAGAATATTCAGTATATCTTGTCCGAACCTAGTATCATCGATTCCTGTAAATTCAATATGTGTATTTGGTTTGTTGATTTTAAATACACGTAATATTAAAATACTAACCGTTGTCGAATGAGATTCTAAGTATATCTCTTGCGTGGCGAGTAATCAACGATTCAACGGTCGCGCAAAGATCAACACGGGAACCGATTCTGCTGCTAGTGTCTTCCTCGGACGCCAGAAGATTCTGAATGTGAACTCGTAGTTGAGAAAGTAAACGCTCAATTGCTTGTTCTTGAACGGCGTCTGGTGACGAGGCACTCGAGAATGTATACTGTAGGAACTCTTGCAGTGGTCTTCGAAGACGAGCGATGGGCCCCCACTGACCGAGACGTATTCTGATCAATCCATCCAGAGACATATTTTGTGCCTGTGAGATAAATTTCTCTTTAGTATCATAGATAATAAAAAGTTAATATATCGTGTAATAATGAAATTACCAGCAATATTAAGAGATCGATAAGGAAATTATCATCTCTACCGGATTCTTGCGACGTGGAAAGATCCATAGATAGACCACCACCCTCAAACAAGCTGGCCAATGATAGAGAATTTCCAATTAAGCTGATCACCAAGAGAAAAAAATTCCACGATTAATGTTATGTATTCGTAATAAACGAATCTTTTTTTAATCCTTTAAACATTTAACACACCTATCGCTTAAGAATCCTACGTGTATATTATTGCCATGTACCATTTGCATTATATTCCCAAGACTTTCCATCAAATTTGGAGCTGTAATATAATCAACGTCAATATCGAAGTAAATATTTAAATTTGCTATGTGTGTTATTATAATATTTAGTATTTAAATTACCGTTACTATTTATGGTGACATTGGGTTGCGATTGACCGCCCACTGTTTGACTTATTATCTGTTGCAATAAAGCCATAAAGGGGTTATTAGGAGCCGTTTCTGCATTTGTAGTTGATGTTACGTTTGGCGAAGTAGAACTGGTGGTCGTAGTCGAAGTCGTTGCTAGAAAAATATTTTCCTAATTGTAGAAACATGTATTTACAAAAAGAAAAAATATTTTGATCCTCGTATCGTTTACCAGTTTGATTAGTTTGATTCTGAGCGTCCGCTGTAGTTGTTGACGTCGTGCGCGTTGTTTGCGAAGAAGTTGCCTCGGTAGTTACAGTAACCCCAGTACTCGGAGAACGGTACACATGGTGCGAGTTACATGGAAGATAAGGATCGAAATCGAGACCTAGTCCGATACTCATACCAAGACCCATTGGATGAGCATGATGATGGAACACATGCGGTCGCGATGTACTTCGAGTTTGTGTAGCGGTGGTAGGATGAGTACCCGTATTGCTCCTGCATGTTTCACAATTAATTAATATTAAATGTCTGTATTTTAGAGAGTAATTCAAAACAAGAAAAAATGTAAATCATAAGATGATTTGATAAAGTTACAAAAATATTGTCATTATCGACAATATCATACCGTGCTTGAGTGCTTTGACCAGCATTGGTGCTTCCACTGTCCATTGATGAAGAGATACCTGGTTGCGTTCCTACAGCAGTAACGGGAGGATTTCTCGTACTTATAGTCGTAGTAGTAATACCGCCATGCACCATGTGCCCAGCTACAGCTTGCATAAAGTTTCGCATGAAATACGGTGGCGGTGGCGTGCCGAACGGAAACACATTTGTTCTACCTGTAAAATGGAAAATATTGAATAGATAAGCCCATTGTTTCTTTTGCCAAACTAATCGCGTAATACACGACTTACGGGCGTTGTTGTTGTTTTCATTGCCTGACGCATTCTGTTCATTACTCGATCCAGCATCTATATTGCTCTCAGAACTAACTTCCATCAGCACCTCAACGTTATTCGGTAAATTGAATACTGTATCTAGATATGTAATATGTATTAATGTATACCTATATATTTTAATACACTGTAAAGCATTTTGTTGGATCGTACCGCAATATAAGGAAACGTACCAAAAGGCAATTGGCCCTGATCTTGTGATCGTTCTGCATGCGACTGTGCCGCATTGTCGGATTCTCGCTCTTGATTACTTTCCTCGGTATTAACGCGCGACGTAGTTGTCGACGATTCCACGTTATCCGATTGCGCCTGATTACCAGATTCTGTTGTCTCATCGTTACTGTTGTTATTATTAGCGCTACGACCATTCAAACTAATATGTGCCTGTGTAAAATATAAAAAAAAATGAATGTTGAAATAAAATCAATTATATGGATAAACAGGAGTGATATCAATTATTTATATCTTGTGTATCTTTTTTATTAATTGATATACTCACCTCCACTTGGATCGGAATGCCAGGCTGAAGAATAGCCGAATGCTGTACTATTATTGGACGACATCGTAAATTTCTAGGTGGTGGCTGACTCATATCAATGATAATATCACTCAGCGCGTGACAGCTATGCGACATAAAATGCAGAATTTCACTGACTCCATCCACTATTCTTTGATTCTCCTCTATGGTATTCGGTCCAGGCTAAATACGATTAGTCAGTTTTCAGTAAAGCAAAATTTTGTCTTAATGTATTTAATGATTTATACTGGTATTACTTATTGACTTACTCCGGGCGGTAACGAAGGATCGAGAAAAGTAAGCATGCAATAACGTTCCAAGTATGGTCTCAGTCGTTCTTGAGTGTTACACAGTCTTTGTAATAATTCTGCCATTTGCGGAGGTCGTGGGAGACTAAAAGACGAATAATTAACAATAGTATGTATGTCTACATCTGCTAATTCGTCAAATATTTAAAATGATACATACTCCTGCTGAGTACGTCTATTTTGGTTAGGAATGCTCGATGTAGCCTCCGCGTATGCAGTCGAGTATGATCGTTGTTGCTGTTGCGGTTGTGATTGAGATTGTGACTGTGATTGGGACTGTGACTGGGATTGCGACTGCGACTGAGACTGCGACTGGGACTGCGACTGAGACTGCGATTGAGATTGTGACGACTGTGCATCATTTTGGGGCTCATTTGCGTCGCTTGAAGCTCTCGTATTTTCACCGTTAATATTGCTGTCTACATATCGTCGAGGATTTAAATCTTAATAAAAGAGATACCACATTTCACAATATGTAAAATTATGCCAAGGTATGTGAAAAGTAATCGGAATCAAATCTACAAATGTACAAACCTCTGGCCAATGCAACTGCGCGCGCCCCGGCAGCTGATAACGCGGCTGTGATGACGACAGCGGCTGCCTCAGCAAGTCTAGCACCGTCATCTCTAGAAACGTCGTTGTTCCTAAAGAATTACATAAGCATTGACTATGTTCAGCAGACAAAACAGATCAGTGAGCGCCTAGTGATTAATTGTGTTCAGCAGAAAGTTTATTTTGTAACTATTGTAACTTTTTTTTGCACTGATTGGATCATACTTGCAAACCTGAAAGAATGATCCAATCGGCGTGAAGAACAAATGCAAAAAAAAAAACTTTCTGCCAAATTCAGCCACACATTCTTTAATATGATTAGTTCCTTACCTTTAATTGTATACAAATCTAAATGGGAGCCAATCATATTAAAGAATCATTGAGCGTTCAATGATTAATTTTATTCACTGAATGCAGTCATTGTTGTGCAAGAAAATCTATGATCTAAATGCTCATTCAACTCACTCGTTTTGTTCAAGCTCTGAATCTTGAGATTGCTGCTGTTGCTGTTGCTGCTGCTGCGTCGTTGACTGATTAACTTCTGGGGGCGGATGCAGACGTGGAGCGCTGGGATCATCCAGCTGGTCGATCAGCTCATTTACACGATCAAGCATTCGACCAGCATGATTCAGCCTACTACCGGACAAACTGTTGCTCAACTGTGGTATACCTGAGGGAACAATCAAAACGTCACGCGTTAAGCAAAAATAAACACGTAAAAAAAAAAATTTGTAAATCAGTACTACCATGGCCTTCAACAATTTCTGCCGGTACAGACATAGCTCCCAGATACATCGCGTTTCCATGCATCTGAGTGCGTGTAACTCGATAATGCGGCCTCTGCGAGTTTTGCCAGCCCTGTCTGCCCTGTCCCTGTGTTTGTCCACCATCGTTCCCATGTTGACCAGACTGGGGCGGTGCACGTTGCACCAGATGTATGACTTTTCCATTGACATCTGAAGGAACACATTGCGTCAATACATGTCTATCATGGTCTATACAGCTTGCGACATGTTATTCATATAAGTAGGTGTGTGCAATATATATATATATACCATAATCATTTAATTTCTTTTCATCTTGAAGCACTCGTCCACAATAAATCAACCTCTGTGAATCTGCTGGTACCGCGACGGACTCTGCTATGTACTCTTTAAAGCCGCGTACCGTGATTTGCTTTAAGGAAGAGAGAATATGCAGAGATATATTATATAATTAAACAAATAAGAGATCCATTTGGGTAATGGAGTACTCAGTGTACAGAACAAGCCGTGGTATGACTTTCAGTGGTCTCCAGATGTTTCTAAGACACATTTATAGACGTGTGTCGATTACAGCGAACTGCGGCGATCGACACACGTGATCACGGAATCAAGGAAAGAGGGGGAGGACTTACGTCGTCTTCCAGGGAGAAGACGTGATTCTGTGAGTCCAAGGTCTTGACTGTTAGGTCGATCATCCTCGTAGGGCGCGTAGCACGCGAACTCGATGAAAAAAGCTTGTCGATGTCGTTGGATGGATGGCGACGACAAACGTGCAATGGCACCAGAATATCCGGGATACTCACAAATTCGGACTACAGCACCTTGGCACGATGTCTCCTCCAGTCGCGGCTTTTCTTACGTTCGGTCGATGAGGTCAGGAGAGAAGTGGAATCGGATGTGAACGAATAATCGTAGAATAACGTTCGTTAATCCTCGACTCCGCTCACTGCGTGCCCGCTCGCTCGCCCGTCACCACGTTCTCACGCTCGGCCCTTGTCGCGAGTTTCATGAGTTTCATTACGTCGCACAATGTCGCGGGACGAACGAAGGTGGCGCAAAGGGGGACGCGACGACGTTACCCAGAATGCCGTTAAGAACAGTGGCGACACGGTCAATGCTGACAACACGTGGTATTGATAGTCCCTAAAAAGTTCATCTAAACGGAAAAACTGATCGAATGAGAGCGTTTACCATTTGTCGTGCACGACATGGTTACTTTGAAGATTGTCGAATGAATCAATGGATGGCGTGATGATGCGCAAATTTGTAAATTTGTGGACTTGTTCAGGCTGGTTTGTTTTGTGTATTCGTTGTTTTTACTGTGATTTGAAACGCAGATTCTTCCTGAAATCGAATGGTTGGAAAATTTCCATTTCTAGATTTTCGAGAAGGGGACAAATGAACACGACAAACTACCTAAAATTTGACTATTTCTTTTAATTATCATTTCTCATTGTTGGAGGAAAGAGGTATGACGTACTTAATATACATCAGACATCTGAGAAAATAAAGGTGCCATTTCATACAGGAATATCAAGCGTTAATTTTAATCACGTGATCTATTTTGACGCTATAAGCAGAGAGAATCAGCATGGAAAGGCACCTTAAGAGTTACTCTCGAGATTTTAACTTGGGAATAGTCGAGATAAGAATATATTCTCATTTACTATACAATGAGATAACTAAAAATTGTCATATTTCGAAATAAAAGGTTCTAAATTAATTACGACCTTGACGTAAATTAATGAGTCGCTCTTGGAAGTTATTATTTCTATAATATATATCGCTATGTAAAAATCTTTCATGTGATTCACAATAAAAAATTTTTAATCTATTAATATATATACAGGAAATATAGTTAAAGTAAATCGGTGAAGTAAAATTTGTATAAATAAAAAATGTATAAAATAAAGTATCTCAAGTTGTCATAAAGTGTAGTTTAGAATATAAAATTAATTAAAATATAAAACGATGCATAGAGGTTGAAGCAAAATATAAAAAGTATAAAAATTTTATCAGCAGAGGTACAATTTATGTTAATGGGGATCAAATACAATCGTAGATTTAATATAGAAACGGATCAGATTTATTTCATATTCAAATGTTATATTTCATTCAAGTGTTCACAGAATAACAAATTTCATTGGGCTGCTGCTGCAATCTGCTGTTAGATATTATGGTCCAGTTCTATCAATATAAGATTAACTTCAATTCTTTATATTTTTCTAAGAATTAGAAAAGAGATAAAAAGTCAGTATTCACAGACCATCCTCTTATTTCAATTACATAAGTATGTTAAGTAAAGCATCTTAAGTTTTAAGATGTTAGTACAGCTTTGTAATTGGCTTACAACATCTTAAGATTGTACTTAAAACGGTCAAACAGTAAGTATTAAACCTGAGATTAAAGTTAATCTTACATTGATAGAATAGGGCTTATGTCGGCGGATTCCGCTGACAGAATTCGAGATTTACACGGATGTAGTCTGCCAATTTGCGATAATACTCCACTTGGGTTCATTGATGAACTGTTAGTGTTTTGTTCACTGCGGGATATATTCGTTGGAAAAATGTTAATGATGTTTTGATATTATAAGCAGGAAGTGATAAGTCTTACATTCTGCGATATAGAGGTTTCCCCAGAGTTTCCGATACGACAACAGGCGCCCTGATGCATCGAACAACAATGTCCTACAGCCCGTCTTCCTCCGGTTTCTCCTCTACGCTGCGGCGAGGAACACAGCGACCCCGAAGGGTCCCGTATCCATACAGAAAACAAGATCCAGCAAGAGCGATGGAAGTGAAAAATTCGGCCGGGATTATTCGCCCGTGGCCGCAGTGGAATGGCACAAGATGGGCACCGGTTTTAAATCCCCGCCGTAAACATACGCGTCAGAGGCTCTCAATGTCGCCTGGAATACCATACAAGGAATATGGGGGATGTATGACATTTCTAAGTGGTAATCTTCTAATCATGTTTGATGCGATCAGCACATACAACGTGCATGATATTAAAAACTTTTATTCCTCGATATCATATAAAATACATACTATAGAAAAAAATACATACTGTACGCAAATAATAATTATACTGTTTCAAATATTTTAAAAGTTTATAAATCTGTTATAAGTTCAAGTATCAAATTTACTCAAAATATATTTTCAATCAAAGTTTAAACTTCAATGAAAATTATTAAATTAAAACAAACTCAATTTGCTATTATTGTACATAAAGTCGTTTCTTCGATCAACCTTATAAAAATATTCTTTAAAACAGAATAAGTTTTTATTTGGAGTATATGCTAATGAGTTTTTTTTTTAAATAAATTAAATTTGTAACAAGTGAAATATATTATTATCAAAAAAATCAATTTTAAGATTATTATTAAGAAAATATTCTTTGTTAAAGATATAACTGTTACTTAAAAACTCTTAAAAGAACGAAAGTAAATTGAGTTAATCACTTTTTTTAGCAAAATATTTTCTGTACTCATATCTCAAGTAAAACACAAGAGTCATAATAACATCATAAGAACATTGTCATGTTTGATATTATCTTGTTTGTCATTTATAAGTTTATTTTTAAATGACATATATAGTTATAATAATGTCCTATTACATTATGACTTAATTATGATTCTACGTAAAATAGATGTGAATATGGAAAATGGAAAGTAATGCAAATTAACGAAAAACTATACAAAGTTTAAGTAAAATGCTTTTCTTTTTTTCCTCCGTTTTTCTTGTCTATTGTTTTTACGGTTGATAATTGTCAAGCGGAACTGCAATTGTTCCAAGGATAACGAATGTCAATGTAAATCTCCAGAGAATGAGAGTTTAAATAAATGTTTCCATTGTGATTCGATTTAGGAGCAAAGAAAAGCAAAACTTGCGGCTTTACGACGCCCGTCTAGATTTAGATCGTCAGTACGTGTTTAACTTAATCTTCTCTCGTACAGTTTCTCTTTTACCCCTTTCGCGGTCAACCACGCAGCGCGGCGCCGCGTAAACTGAACGAGTGAGAATAAAAAAAGAAAAAAGAGCCAGATGTCAGAAGCGTGAAAAAGCGAAGACAAACATTTCTTTTACGGGATATAATTCGGACTTTGCCGCAACTTCCAAGAAATTGACAATATAACTCTCTCTTTAAAAGTAAAAGAAAACAGCAAAATTGGCATAATTTGCAATTTTTCTCTCGAAAGTGTGCATTTATTTATTGCACAATACAATATAAAAAGTCTTGTGTTAACATGTGTTAGAACGTGTGTCACGAGGATTGCGCAAGAATATAATGAAGAAAAATAAAGTATAAAAAAAGAACATAAAACATTACGTTCGCATTTAAAATTAAATAGACATTGCATTTTTTTCAGAAAATTTTTCAGGAGAAGATTTGAAGAAAGTATGGAAAGAGAATGCAATCAAAAAGGACATATCAATTTATCGCCATGCAGAGGACAATAATCTACTGATAAGGCGATGTATCATTAGAAATAAGATTCCAGCAGCCCTCAAATCGCAGATAGACTGATCTTCACGCTGAGCGTCCTCGTCGTCTACGCGCGCCAGGCGATTATTTCCCAATATCTCAATGCAGCATGTAAAACGTCTATCGTGTATACTCGATGCCCACACCGCTACCTTCCTCGCTCTGCTTCCACTCTCTGCTCTCCTCCAGCTTCTTTCCTCTACCGTTTCTTTTTCTCGATAAGAAAAGGAGGAGTTTGCCTGCATACCTCGAAGCTATGCGGTACACAGATGCAGGCAGAGCGTCAGAGAGAAACGATGTACTTATACGGACATCGAGAGAAAAAGGAGAGGGTAAAGTATATTAAGATTTATTCTATTTTGGCGGTAATAACTCTTTTAAGTGCGTGAGAGATCATTTACAAGTCATTTTAAAACATATGATACTATTAATTGAATAGTCTGGCTAAACTGAGTAAACAGCTTACAAGAGTTTTGCATGCGTTTATATTACATTACATATCATCAAGTTTTTTGTTGTAGTGTCTCGGGACATGTTACAGAATATGCTTCGGAGAATAATATCAAAATATATTTTCTAAGAGAGGCTATAAAAAGATCTAATAAAATCATCTCGAGATGCGGAACGAGTTAATTTCTATTTATTTTAAAGTAATCCTGATATATATTTTACATGTGGTCATCATATTTCAAACATGAGGCGGACACGTGAATTGAAAGATCGGTTACAGTTTAGTATTTTGAACTCCAGTAAGGTCATTACACACACACACACACACACGCACATAGAGAGGGAGAGAGAAAAGAGAGCTGGCGAAAGAGGCGAGAGTGCGTGACGCGGCGGCCGAGGGCGGCTGGCGCGGCGGCGGCCGTGTGTGCGTTGGCGCCAGGCCGCATTCTCGCATTCGTTAAACCGAGGCACGGAGTTAGGTCCCTCCGCCTCGTACCTCGTACCTTATGCCTCGTGCCCTGCCTTGTCTTGCTTTGTTTTGCCTGCTGCGGCCTCTCCCGTATGTTGTGACTTCCTTCCTCGCTCCCGTATTACTCTGTGCCTACAGCGAATAATAGCGACAGCAACGGGATAAAGAAAAGAGTCTCTCTTTCTCACTTCCTCGCACCTCTGCCTTGACGAGGAAATAAATAAAATCGCGTTTCTTGGTATGAAAATTGTTGGAATCTGTCTTCCTCGACTTTCAAGAATGTACATGAAAAATTAAAGCTATGTTTTTCCTCGCATTGTCCACAGTTTGATGACCTTTATGCGCCGGGAGACATTAGGTGAATTGTAGGCGCCAGTACAGATAGATACTATGGGGAGCCAATGTGGAATAGCTTAAAGAGGATATAAGGCGAGTCGCGGTGGCGCCGTGCTCGAGAATTTACACGACATACCTCTGGCGAGTTACAGCACATAAATGGGTACGTAAATCATGCGCGTAAACAGCCACGTTATATACATAGATAGAGGCGTTTACTCGGATGACAAGCGACCCGTGAAGCGCCGCCGCCGCATCGGCGAGCTCATTAAGTAATCGATATTATTTTACGATGAACAGAGAAACCCTTGATAGAACACTTACGATCTCGACACGGACACGCGTACTCCCGGGATCGCTCTCCTTACGATGATTAACTGAAGTTGGGATTTATCTCTCCAATTTGTAATCGGCGAAAGAGAGAGAAAGCACCACGTTTCTTACGACCGTTTACATTCGGATAAAAAGCTCCGTTATTTCGATCACTCCGAATTTTGATGTCACAGTTCAAAATAATTTCGTTATTACGAGTGCCGAACAATTTCGAAACTTGTAACAGTCAAAACGCGATGCGAGATAAATCTTTCTGTGTATCTAAGATATACTGGATTATATATCTATTTCAGACATAGGGTAACGAAAAAGGAATAAAATGAAAAAGTGTTGCGACGAAAGCTACTTGGGTTACCTGAGAGACACCCGACATCATAAATCAAAATACACTCGGGCGTAAGAGACAGGATATTCGATCGACTCGACTTTTAATAATTGCCGATGATGAATCGGCTGAGCCTAACTAGCCTGACAACAACAACTGTTTCTCAACTGATCGAAATGACGTTCCAAAAAAATTTCGTATTTCCTCTACGAACACATATAGCATCTCATATGAAAATATTTTTCAGAATTCTCAGGTAACTTTATGATGACGTGTAAATTAATTTATAATCACACCTACTGTAGTCGACAATTATTTATAATGTTATAATGAATTTTTAGAAATTTTCGGAATTTAAGACTAAATGCGCGCGGAGGGCGTAAAAGGACAAGGAATAAAAGGAGCGTTATAAACGGTTTGTGACAAAAAAGGAAGAAGACACAAGGGAGGGCAGCTGAGAAAGAGAGCGCGAAAGAATTATCTATATACTTTCTTTCATGTCGCGCACCGTGCGAAGCAGTTAAGCAAAGGTCACAAGTTGAGCAATCTGTCCGTTTATCGGTGCAAACAACGCTTGCGGCATACATATACGATACAGACGACGGAGGAGAGGTTGATGAATCTTTCGTCGGATCGACTGTCCTGACCAAACACCTTCGTCTTTCCTCAATATAGTCAAGATTCACGAATGAAGATGAAAAGAGAGATCTCTTTCCTTTCGAGCAATCGAAACTTCCGGGAATAATTGGACAAACGTAAAGAGATAAAAGCGGGGACCGGATTTGAGTAAGCGCAGTAGCTACGGCGAGGGAGTAAAAAAACGTGCCGTGGGGTACGGCAAGAGAACGGAGGAGAAGTACGAGGTGAACAACAACGAGACGAGGAAGGAGAGGAACGAGAATATGCATAGTATTGGGGTGTGGTGGTAAGACGCAGGGGGAGAGAGCAGCTGTTGGAGCCGAGCCGGGCCGGGCTGGACCGTTGGTGAGTGAGCGCGCGGCCGGTAGAAAAAGAAGATGAGCCCGTCGGTGTACGCGCGTAACATACGACGGAGGGGGTCGTAAGAAGAGTGAAGAAGAGCCCCGGAGGGAGTCCCTCGTCGAAGGAGGCGTGCGGCGCCACGGTGGGTAACGACGCGACGACTCGGTTGCGACTATAAGTAAGTCTCGCGCGGCGCGCCGCGACTTAATGCCGTCGCCGCGTCCGTGGCGCCAAGAGGAAGGCCCGTTGGCGACGACGATAAACCTCCTTTTCGTGCGTTCCTCGCGATTGCGAAGGAGAGGAGAGAGAGAGAGCGAGAGAAAAGAGAGAGGGAGGCACGGTGAACTTATATTCTGTAGGATGGTGTGGATCGGCAACAGTACAGATAACACGTGGCTGTCAGTCACTGCTGCTGCTGCTACCGTATTGGGCTTCGCCTGCTAGTGTTGATCAGTGATCTGCGGTATACAGCGGTGTTCGAAAGCGCCACAACAACTTAAAAATTTCCGCGCTATGTTATTGTGCTGACACTTGTATTTTTGTTTACAAGTCGACATAGAAATAGATAGTTATACGATCAAATCGGACGATTACCGACGTGAGATCTGTAATATCGTGTATACATAGTGTACCGAGTGGCAGAGACGAAGAGAACATTCTTGGAAGTGGTGCTCGCGCAGAGGGTGGTCTTACCGTTTCGTACATCGCGGAACGTCATTATTGTTCGTTTGGTAGCGTATAATTACCTTGATAATCATCTGTAATCACACTTTGCAGTTGGTACTTCGCTCTCGCATTAATAAGTGACAGCCATGTCCGGTATTCTCTACACGTTGCTTGGCCTCGCGGCCAGCACGAGTCTGCATTGCGCCGTACGACGCGAGATCAGCCCGTGCACCTGCCGACAAGAGGAGTTTCCCAGTCCCGTTATCAACCAGGCAGCGGTGACGGTAGCCGCGTCTACCAGCGGAGTCGCCAACGTGAACAACAATGCTGGCGGTGGTGGAGGAAGCGGTGGTGGTGGTCACCACATAGGGGAGCGTATCGAGGTATTGTGTGAGAAGATGAAGTCATTCGACCAATTGGCCGAGGCATTGAGCGGTAAATTCACCCCCGAGCAGCAGATCACCCTACGAGTGGCGCATTCGAATCTACGCGACATATCGCGCCACGACTTCAAAGAGCTGCGTATGTCTATCACCCGACTCGAGCTGAATCACGATCATCTTGGGTAAGTGCGACGGAATGATCCGTCGATGAACTTCATTGCCATCGAAAAATTACTAATGCGTGAACGATGATCTTGAATAGTAAGATTATGTCCAAGTGTCGAAGTCTTCGGTGAAGACGTAAAGAATCATGGGGGGACGCGCGATAATGACACGATTTATCAGTCACGGTTACTACAACCCGCTGTGTATACAGTTGTGCAGAGATAACGATGGTTTCGGAGATCATCTGTATTTCTCACAAGTGCGGTAAACATTAACTAAGCAACTTTTCTCTAATCAGCATTCTTTCGTTATATACGTCAGATTATTTTTTTGGAAATCTTTAAAGATTAGGATACTGGATTAATTCAGTATGGATTGACATAGGACTTGGAGGAAAGCTTGACGATAAAACCGATTATTAAGTGGAGCTTTTTTTTTTTTTTTTTTAAAAAAAA